>NC_056744.1:685510184-685600868 GCF_019279795.1 Protopterus annectens | reverse complement strand
GGAAAAAATAGTAACCACTACTTGGCCACATTGGTGAGGAAATCCTTCTGTTTTGCATAGTTTATAAGTAAGTCATGTCAGCTAGGTCCAAAGAGGTCATTATTCCATTGTAGTCTGGTCTTATCACAACAATCATAACGTACAGTGCTCTCTTCTGTATGTACCTGATCAGGCATATGCAGAAACTACAACTACCTTTCAATAAGCAAAGATTACAAGGCATAAGAAACCTATCATATGCAGAGGGCTTTAAAGACATTTCCCTCTACTCAGTCTGATATACATTGCTGAAAGGTGAGCTTATGATTAGCTAGCAAGGCATCCAAAAATGCCATAGTTATGAATTGATTCCATATTTATAAGTCAAACAGTACCATGAATACAAGGTCTAAGGACCAAAAGTTTGTTTGTAACTTAAACAGAACATGCTGGAGGGACAGCTATGTGTCCCGCAGACAGTAACTCCTATGAACGGGCTTTAAATCTACATGAAGCTGATTTTGTCTTTTACACAGTTTAAGCATAACCTAGACCTATGGGCAGGGATATGAAAATTTACACTAGGCTTGTCACTCATGTCCATTATGGACAGTGGTACCTTATAAATGCCTGACCCTCAATGTTCTATTTGTATACAAGATGTCATTGTTTTTTCATGAAAACTTGCCTAGGCTTAGAAAGCCACCCAACCTGGTCATTTGTTTAGTAAAAATCTATTAATGTAGGAATCTATAAATTGTAGTCTCTGCATGTAATGATTCATATGACCAGCCACCAATTGTCATGTTAAAATGAGTACAAAGTAAAATGACAATATTGTGGAAACTAAGACAAAAAAGGACAAAGGCAAGCTCCACAAGGAATAATGATGCGGCAGTACAAACGACTCCAACAGCTCACAATTAGGCTCGAAAATAGGCTCAAAAGGCTCAAGAAGCAACAAGATGGTTTATTTTAACGCCAACAGATAGTACACACGTTTTCATCAAAATTATGACTTCATCAGACAATCACAAATAGTTACACAGGTTTAAATACCCCAAACTCCCCCCCCCTGCCACTAATGAATTAATTATTTAATCAAATGTTAAAGGCACAAAACACACTAGTTTAGAGATAGAGTGTATACTGTTATGCTTAGTGACATTTAAAATACTAAATTAAACCCTCATTTTAAAACACATGTCATTTAAAATATCATGTTAAAATTGTCATGATACCATAAAATATAAACAACTAATACTACTTTAAATTGTATATAACCTTCCTGTTGTATTAATTGTTAAATATCAAATTTTACCAGATTTTAACCTTAAATATGGGACAATGGATATTGTATCATTAAGCCCAGGGAATCTGTTGGATTCCAAAAGTATTTGCCAGTATGTTTCCCTATGGGATAGTAATACCTCCCATGGTCCACCCCTGGCATCCTGAATAACAGAATCCAAAACAAAGAAAGAAAAGGTTCCACCAGGGCATGTGTTAAGGTGCTTGAAAAGTGCATTTTTACTGTCACATTTTTGTATGTCATAAAGGTGTTCATACACTCTTCTCTGAGTTGCCTTTGGTTTTTCCAACATAAAATGCCTGACATGACTGGCACACTGCCAAATAGACAACCCACTTGGGAAAGACAATTGTAAAATGTCTTTGAACTAATCTTCCTGTTTCTGCTTTCCAGATAAATAAATTCCTGATTCGAAATGTATTTACACTGAGAGCACCTTCCACACTTGAAAGTCCCCTTACGGGGATGTTCATAATTACGTTGTGTACTCCCCTTTTCTAAAATTCTCTTCAAATTGAAACCTCTTCTATATACAGTTTTAAAAGTTATGTTTTTAAATCCATTAAGGTCTGTTATATCCTGAAAGGATTGAAATTCCCTGTTAATGATCTTACTAATCTGCCCCACATTGGCACTATATTCTGTAATGTACAATAACTGATGAACATCACCATCCGTTTTGTCCTTACCCTGCTCATTTTGTGAACACTCCTGCCCCAAAATTGGTTTGAACCTTGTAGTTCTACCTTTCGTAACTTCTTCCTTAACTGAATTTATCAGGGCTACTGGATACCCCCTATCCCTAAACATTGTGGTCAACTTATCACACTCAATGTTAAATAGGTGGTCCTGAGATGTCATGCGTGAGGCCCTGACGAACTGTCCCTTTACGATACCTCTTTTTTGAAACCCTGGGTGTGAACTTGAAAAATGCAAATAACTATTGGAATAAGTGGGCTTCCTATACACTGTCGAAGTAAACCCTGATTCAACTTTCCTTAAGGTCACGTCTAAATAATGAACTGATTCCACAGATATCTCATAAGTGAAATTTAAAAAGGTGGTAGTACCCCTAATATATGTAATGAATTCCTGGATAGTCTCCATGGGACCAACCCAAAAAATGCAGATATCATCCAGGAACCTGGAATAATGATTCCAGTATTTTTCAAAACCACTGTTATGAATACATTTCTTTTCCCAGACTGCCATAATAATATCAGCGTAGGTTGGAGCACAATTTGCCCCCATGGACACCCCAGCAATTTGTTTAAAGTATTCACCCCCATAAAAAATGTAATTATTTTGTAGTACCAACTCCACCAATCCCATAATCATAGTAACATCATAATGTGTGATCCCAACACACTCCCATAAGGCTTCCTCTATCCATTCAAGTCCAACATCAGTAGGTATTACTGAGAACAAGTCGACCACATCAATTGTTAGAAATATTAGGTTGGGCTTATACAGGTCTGTGGTCACTCTCCGTAAAAATTCCCAAGAGTCTTTAATGAGGTACGACTCTTTCCCCAAACCTGCTTAAGCTTCCAATCCAAAAACTTTGCAATTGAATGTGTCTTGAACCTTGTGCAGCCACTATAGGTATGGCAGTAGGATCCTGCACACACTTGTGGATTTTGGGCACACCAAAAATGGTGGGTACTTTTGGGTAATTGTTTTCTAAGAAGGAAAAGGTGTCAAATTCAATGACCTCCTGATCTAACATATCTTTGATGGTTAGGTCAATCTTTTTATATGACAAATGTATCTCATGAATAGATGTTACAGTATACTTATTAGTGTCATATAATATTTCCCCCATTTTACTTTCATATAAGAGCTGGCTCATAATAACAATACCCCCTCCTTTATCCGGTTGCATCACTCTAATGGAATGGTTGTGTGCCAGGCCATACAATACTGTATTCTCCTCCTCACTCAAGTTGTAAACAAAAGACTCCTGGCTTAGTTGTTTACGTATTTCCCTCTCAATTCTGTTCTCTAGATTACTTAATTGGGGATGTAATGGTGGATTGAATGAACTGGACTTCTTTAGAAACAAACTGGGAGCAACAGGACCATAACCAAACAACTGTTGGAAATTTAGTTTATGAATAAACATTTTTAGGTCAAGAATACTGTTTACTAACTGGGAACCTTTAGTTGGAACAAATTTAAAACCTTTAGTAAATAGGTCAAAATGGACTTCAGTTACAGGTACTTCACTGTAATTGTAAATGTGATAGCCATTCTTGCTATATAGTTGATATGCACCAATACTTGTAACAGTGATACCTTTCCCTATTACCAAACCTGGTTCCTGTTCCTCCTTCCCCTGCACCGATTGTCCCTGCCTTGGGCAAAGATCGGAGTAAACTGGAAAGGTATGTCCCCCCTGTTGATTCCGAATACGTTCGGATCTCCTGGGTAAAAAACTATCATCTAATTGCCCTGTTGTGTCCATAGGGGCATGGTCCTCCCTCTCTTCTATTGTAGGTGCCATCACCTCAACATTAGGAACAAGTCCCTGCTGGTAATCGGAGACCTGGAATTGCCTACCCCTAGGCTGGGGCGGATTAGGATACTGTCGCCCCTCCTTATATTCCCTAAGGTCCCTCCTTAACTTGTTGAATTTCCTGTTAATAATAATATCACATTGTTTATCTACATTCTTACGAATATCATAGTATTTAACATTATGTGATTCAACAGCAAATAACAAGTCAGTGGTAATATCATTGTTACATTTAAAAATTTGCTCAGACAGTCCTTTAATGTCTTTTTCATTTTTCTTAATGATCGCCCTCATTATATCCAGTCCACACCTATCGAAGGCTTGAACTAGTTCTAGTTGAAACTCACTTCCACCTATAACATTATTTGGGTACTTGTGTACCCTAAGACGTTTATGTACAATGCCCTTATTGATACATTCATTCAAATATGAATTGTCCAAAACCAAACTTTTGTACCTGTATAAGGATTCTTCTAAAAAGTTTAAGTTCTCGTCATATGAATATCTTTCACTGGGGGTGTTCAATTGGTAGCCCGGAATCGCAAAGGAAGGTTTGGCGTTAACCCAGTCTAAAAATGAAGCAGGAATAGGCTGTGTCTCATGGGCTGGCGCTGGCTGATGACAAGGAATGGAGGGTTCCATAAAACTATCCCTCAATACAGCTGGTGTTTCCAAAAATGCTGCGCCTTCCGTGTTATCAAGCGCTTCCCTCGATCTTCTGTAGCCCAAACCATTGTTGTCCGCATCTACGGGGAGATCCCCAGATAATATACCGGAACTTTTACCAACTGCTTTAAGCACTTCATTTTGATTTTGAATGATAGTTTGAAGCCCCAAACCAATGGGGGTAAGTAGTTGAACTAGCTGAGTAAGCTGGCCCGTAAGCTGGGATAGTTCACCGGCTACCAGTGTACCGCCGGTGCTGTTGCCGTCAATCGTGGAACTGCCCGGACCCGAATCCAAACCACAAAATCTCCAACGTACAAAAACCAAAGGAACCAACAAACCAAGACAAAAAAGGACAAAGGCAAGCTCCACAAGGAATAATGATGCGGCAGTACAAACGACTCCAACAGCTCACAATTAGGCTCGAAAATAGGCTCAAAAGGCTCAAGAAGCAACAAGATGGTTTATTTTAACGCCAACAGATAGCACACACGTTTTCATCAAAATTATGACTTCATCAGACAATCACAAATAGTTACACAGGTTTAAATACCCCAAACTCCCCCCCCCTGCCACTAATGAATGAATTATTTAATCAAATTTTAAAGGCACAAAACACACTAGTTTAGAGATAGAGTGTATACTGTTATGCTTAGTGACATTTAAAATACTAAATTAAAACCTCATTTTAAAACACATGTCATTTAAAATATCATGTTAAAATTGTCATGATACCATAAAATATAAACAACTAATACTATTTTAAATTGTATATAACCTTCCTGTTGTATTAATTGTTAAATATCAAATTTTATCAGATTTTAACCTTAAATATGGGACAATGGATATTGTATCATTAAGCAGGAATCTGTTGGATTCCAAAGTATTTGCCAGTATGTTTCCCTATGGGATAGTAATACCTCCCATGGTCCACCCCTGGCATCCTGAATAACAGAATCCAAAACAAAGAAAGAAAAGGTTCCACCAGGGCATGTGTTAAGGTGCTTGAAAAGTGCATTTTACTGTCACATTTTTGTATGTCATAAAGGTGTTCATACACTCTTCTACGGAGTTGCCTTTTGGTTTTTCCAACATAAAATGCCTGACATGACTGGCACACTGCCAAATAGACAACCCCACAGGAAAGACAATTGTAAAATGTCTTCGAACTAATCTTCCTGTTTCTGCTTTCCAGATAAATAAATTCCTGATTCGAAATGTATTTACACTGAGAGCACCTTCCACACTTGAAAGTCCCCTTACGGGGATGTTCATAATTACGTTGTGTACTCCCTTTTCTAAAATACTCTTCAAATTGAAACCTCTTCTATATACAGTTTTAAAAGTTATGTTTTTAAATCCATTAAGGTCTGTTATATCCTGAAAGGATTGAAATTCCCTGTTAATGATCTTACTAATCTGCCCCACATTGGCACTATATTCTGTAATGTACAATAACTGATGAACATCACCATCCGTTTTGTCCTTACCCTGCTCATTTTGTGAACACTCCTGCCCCAAAGTTGGTTTGAACCTTGTAGTTCTACCTTTCGTAACTTCTTCCTTAACTGAATTTATCAGGGCTACCAGATACCCCCTATCCCTAAACATTGTGGTCAACTTATCACACTCAATGTTAAATAGGTGGTCCTGAGATGTCATGCGTGAGGCCCTGAAGAACTGTCCCTTTACGATACCTCTTTTTTGAAACCCTGGGTGTGAACTTGAAAAATGCAAATAACTATTGGAATAAGTGGGCTTCCTATACACTGTCGAAGTAAACCCTGATTCAACTTTCCTTAAGGTCACGTCTAAATAATGAACTGATTCCACAGATATCTCATAAGTGAAATTTAAAAAGGTGGTAGTACCCCTAATATATGTAATGAATTCCTGGATAGTCTCCATGGGACCAACCCAAAAAATGCAGATATCATCCAGGAACCTGGAATAATGATTCCAGTATTTTTCAAAACCACTGTTATGAATAAATTTCTTTTCCCAGACTGCCATAATAATATCAGCGTAGGTTGATATCAGCCCTATAATGAGGGCTATCATTAAGAAAAATGAAAAAGACATTAAAGGACTGTCTGAGCAAATTTTTTAATTGTAACAATGATATTACCACTGACTTGTTATTTGCTGTTGAATCACATAATGTTAAATACTATGATATTCGTAAGAATGTAGATAAACAATGTGATATTATTATTAACAGGAAATTCAACAAGTTAAGGAGGGACCTTAGGGAATATAAGGAGGGGCGACAGTATCCTAATCCGCCCCAGCCTAGGAGTAGGCAATTCCAGGTCTCCGATTACCAGCAGGGACTTGTCCCTAATGTTGAGGTGATGGCACCTACAATAGAAGAGAGGGAGGACCATGCCCCTATGGACACAACAGGGCAATTAGATGATAGTTTTTTTACCCAGGAGATCCGAACGTATTCGGAATCAACAGGGGGGACATACCCTTCCAGTTTACCTGATCTTTGCCCAAGGCAGGGACAATCGGGTGCAGGGGAAGGGGAGGAACAGGAACCAGGTTTGGTAATAGGGAAAGGTATCACTGTTACAAGTATTGGTGCATATCAACTATATAGCAAGAATGGCTATCACATTTACAATTACAGTGAAGTACCTGTAACTGAAGTCCATTTTGACCTATTTACTAAAGGTTTTAAATTTGTTCCAACTAAAGGTTCCCAGTTAGTAAACAGTATTCTTGACCTAAAAATGTTTATTCGTAAACTAAATTTCCAACAGTTGTTTGGTTATGGTCCTGTTGCTCCCAGTTTGTTTCTAAAGAAGTCCAGTTCATTCAATCCACCATTACATCCCCAATTAAGTAATCTAGAGAACAGAATTGAGAGGGAAATACATAAACAACTAAGCCAGGAGTCTTTTGTTTACAACTTGAGTGAGGAGGAGAATACAGTATTGTATGGCCTGGCACACAACCATTCCATTAGAGTGATGCAACCGGATAAAGGAGGGGGTATTGTTATTATGAGCCAGCTCTTATATGAAAGTAAAATGGGGGAAATATTATATGACACTAATAAGTATACTGTAACATCTATTCATGAGATACATTTGTCATATAAAAAGATTGACCTAACCATCAAAGATATGTTAGATCAGGAGGTCATTGAATTTGACACCTTTTCCTTCTTAGAAAACAATTACCCAAAAGTACCCACCATTTTTGGTGTGCCCAAAATCCACAAGTGTGTGCAGGATCCGCCACTGCGACCTATAGTGGCTGCACAAGGTTCGAAGACACATTCAATTGCAAAGTTTTTGGATTGGAAGCTTAAGCAGGTTTGGGGGAAAGAGTCGTACCTCATTAAAGACTCTTGGGAATTTTTACGGAGAGTGACCACAGACCTGTATAAGCCCCACCTAATATTTCTAACAATTGATGTGGTCGACTTGTTCTCAGTAATACCTACTGATGTTGGACTTGAATGGATAGAGGAAGCCTTATGGGAGTGTGTTGGGATCACACATAATGATGTTACTATGATTATGGGATTGTTGGAGTTGGTACTACAAAATAATTACATTTTTTATGGGGGTGAATACTTTAAACAAATTGCTGGGGTGTCCATGGGGGCAAATTGTGCTCCAACCTACGCTGATATTATTATGGCAGTCTGGGAAAAGAAATTTATTCATAACAGTGGTTTTGAAAAATACTGGAATCATTATTCCAGGTTCCTGGATGATATCTGCATTTTTTGGGTTGGTCCCATGGAGACTATCCAGGAATTCATTACATATATTAGGGGTACTACCACCTTTTTAAATTTCACTTATGAGATATCTGTGGAATCAATTCATTATTTAGACGTGACCTTAAGGAAAGTTGAATCAGGGTTTACTTCGACAGTGTATAGGAAGCCCACTTATTCCAATAGTTATTTGCATTTTTCAAGTTCACACCCAGGGTTTCAAAAAAGAGGTATCGTAAAGGGACAGTTTGTCAGGGCCTCACGCATGACATCTCAGGACCACCTATTTAACATTGAGTGTGATAAGTTGACCACAATGTTTAGGGATAGGGGGTATCCGGTAGCCCTGATAAATTCAGTTAAGGAAGAAGTTACGAAAGGTAGAACTACAAGGTTCAAACCAATTTTGGGGCAGGAGTGTTCACAAAATGAGCAGGGTAAGGACAAGCGGATGTTCATCAGTTATTGTACATTACAGAATATAGTGCCAATGTGGGGCAGATTAGTAAGATCATTAACAGGGAATTTCAATCCTTTCAGGATATAACAGACCTTAATGGATTTAAAAACATAACTTTTAAAACTGTATATAGAAGAGGTTTCAATTTGAAGAGAATTTTAGAAAAGGGGAGTACACAACGTAATTATGAACATCCCCGTAAGGGGACTTTCAAGTGTGGAAGGTGCTCTCAGTGTAAATACATTTCGAATCAGGAATTTATTTATCTGGAAAGCAGAAACAGGAAGATTAGTTCGAAGACATTTTACAATTGTCTTTCCTGTGGGGTTGTCTATTTGGCAGTGTGCCAGTCATGTCAGGCATTTTATGTTGGAAAAACCAAAAGGCAACTCCGTAGAAGAGTGTATGAACACCTTTATGACATACAAAAATGTGACAGTAAAAATGCACTTTTCAAGCACCTTAACACATGCCCTGGTGGAACCTTTTCTTTCTTTGTTTTGGATTCTGTTATTCAGGATGCCAGGGGTGGACCATGGGAGGTATTACTATCCCATAGGGAAACATACTGGCAAATACTTTTGGAATCCAACAGATTCCCTGGGCTTAATGATACAATATCCATTGTCCCATATTTAAGGTTAAAATCTGATAAAATTTGATATTTAACAATTAATACAACAGGAAGGTTATATACAATTTAAAGTAGTATTAGTTGTTTATATTTTATGGTATCATGACAATTTTAACATGATATTTTAAATGACATGTGTTTTAAAATGAGGTTTTAATTTAGTATTTTAAATGTCACTAAGCATAACAGTATACACTCTATCTCTAAACTAGTGTGTTTTGTGCCTTTAAAATTTGATTAAATAATTAATTCATTAGTGGCAGGGGGGGGAGTTTGGGGTATTTAAACCTGTGTAACTATTTGTGATTGTCTGATGAAGTCATAATTTTGATGAAAACGTGTGTGCTATCTGTTGGCGTTAAAATAAACCATCTTGTTGCTTCTTGAGCCTATTTTCGAGCCTAATTGTGAGCTGTTGGAGTCGTTTGTACTGCCGCATCATTATTCCTTGTGGAGCTTGCCTTTGTCCTTTTTTGTCTTGGTTTGTTGGTTTCTTTGGTTTTTGTACGTTGGATATATTGTGGAAACTAGCCAAGCCATGTGACAAACATCTGAGCCATGCAGCGTGATAATTGGCTGAGCACGCATCAATATAATGAATATGGCAGTAGCAATTATTTAATATGTCCAGTCACCACAGCCTGTAACATATAAGAATCTAATATATGTTGAACTAACAGTAGTATATGTGTACAACTGTATGCATTACTTATCTACAAGTAGTACCAAACAGTAGCCTGCAAAATTCAAAATCTTGGTGGTGCTTACTGATAATGAAATATTGCAAAAAAAACATCTATCTGCACAAGTGTCAGCAAACCCAGGATACAAGTGCATTGTAACAAAAACACCAAGTCAGATGCAAAACTAATGTTGAACTAAATGGCATGACACACAGCCAGTAAATGACAGTGTAAACACTGACACATACAAATAACTATTCAATCAACAGACACAGACTATGCAAAAAAAAAAAAAAGTGGAAAACACATCCATTTACACATTACAAGCAACAGTCAACACACTAAGACTTACATTCAAAGCATTCACCTCAAAACGTGTGACAGATATACAAACCTGACTGTCATTTGGGTTGTAGAGTACATATCAAAAACTGAGTGCAGAAAAAAGTGGCTTAATGTTAAATGATATTTCAACATTTATTTGGATTTAAGTCACAGTTTTAAGCTCAACTGTAGTGTAAATATTTCATTGAATTTACTGATGCATGATGGGTATTCATGCATTCTAAGCAATATACATGGCAATGTGAAAAATACAGACCTGTAACAAGGATCAGATGCATTTCATAAACAAAAAAGAAAAAGTAATTAACATAACTCTTTCCTTCCACTGCTCCTCAAGTCTGCGTATCTGCTTGATGCAGACAGCATGACTTCTGGTCCTGTCTCATGTGTTAATATGTGGGTGTTTAGTTTTCCCAGCATGGAATGACCATGCAGTTTGTGGCCTTTAGCTGGAGGCCATGACTGTGACATCCTGTGTTGGTCTATGTGAGGTCCCTTGAAGGATGTCTGTAACAGCTGGACTGTCAATTATGGTCCCCAGTTTGCAGTAATCACCAAACATGGTCTGTTGTAGTCCAACTGTGTTTGCCTGAACCTCTGAGAAGTATATTGCAAACAGTAGGGGTCTCAGGACTGAGTCCTGTGGGACACCAGTTGTGACTGGTTAAGAGTTGGACTTGGAGGCTGCTAGGCTTGCCATGTGGGTTCTGTGTGTAAGCCTGCTGGCAACCCAACCTGTGATGTATGGGTGTATGTACTGGCTGGTGAGTTTATAAACAATACCTGAGTGGGGAATGGTGTCATAATCCTTAGCGAGGTCCAGGTAGCATGTGTGAACTACCACACCCCACACCTAAAGTCTAGGTGACTGTAAGATGTCAAACAGGTTCAGTAGGCATGATCTGCACTCATCAAGCAGACCTGGGTTGGGCCAAGTGTCTGGAGGTTCGCAATGTCTCTGTTAATGAGTTCCATGATGATGCCCTCCATAGCCTTGCAGACCAGGCTAGTCAGGCTTATAGGGCAATAGTTCCCGGAGTCTGTTGTGGTGCCACCTTTGTGGAGAGGGATCACTGTTGCTGTGCATCACTCTGTGGGTATGTAGCCTGTAGAGAGTCTGTGTTTGAACAGTGTGTTTAGGTGAAGGGGTTAGTTCATTTGGAGCTTATATAAGACACAGCCTGGGACACTGTCCGGTCCCATTGAGGCTGTATTTGTGGCTTTGGATAGAGCTGTTTTATCCTGTGTGTCAGTGATTTCTGGGGCCATACATTCTTCTGGTAGAATTAAGGGTCGTTTAGGGGTTGAGAGGGGTGTGAAGTTTGCACTGAACATGTCTGCCAAAATGCTGTCAATATCAGTCGGTTCAGTGTATTTTCTGCCAGTCTGCACCAACTCTGAGTATATGTGAGAGTTCCCACTTAGGTCCCTGACATAGCTAAAGAACGCTTTGTGGTTGTCTGTAGGGTCCTTGGGAAATTGTCTTTTGAAGCTAGCCTTGGATAATTTCAAGAGGGATTGTAATTTCTTGCTTATACTGATCAGGGATGTCTGTCCTTCTTGGGATTTCACTCTTATCTGTACCAGTTACCTCCTACTACTGTAGAGCCTGTGTATGACAGGGGTCCACCAGACCAGTTTCCTGTTCTTGGAGGAGTGAGTCTAGGTTAGACTTGGGATAGCACAATCCATGCATTCCCGCAGATGATCATAGAGTGCCTTTGTGTAGGTTTTAGCATCTTGGACAGCATTGTCCATTGGTGTGGGAGCTGTGAACCGTTCCACCTCGGGCATAAGCAACGTGAAGTCTAATTTGGAAAAAAATTCCACAGTGGTTTCCTTGTTTTGGGTTGTGGGCAGAATGTGAATATCCAGAGTGATTAGTCTATGGTCTGATCTAACCAACGAGGGGTTACCGTCGGGTGTGGAACACTGGTCGCCCATCTTGGTGATGACCAGGTCCAATATGTTGTTTCCTCTGGTGGGGGTGTAGACCAGTTGTTCCAGGGCATTAGAGTCGAGGAATTCTAGGAAGCGCTGGGCAAGGGAGTTAGTACTCGGGCAGTTTTCCCAGTTAATGTTTGGGTAGTTGACATCAGCCAGTATTAGGGTGTTTGGTAGGACTCGCATATTTTCCAGTGTCCCCGGAAATGTGAAATGTGGGTCCTGGGTCATGGTGTGTGATCTGTAGCAAGCTACAATTTGGATTGCAGTGTTTCCCATTGTCACTTGCACTTGGAAGATCTCTGATGCATCATGCTGTACCACTAACCTGGAGGTGTGAGTATCCTTGATGAATATGGATACACCCCCGCCATTTGTGTTCCGGTCTGGGTTCTGTGGCCGAAAGGTGTAGTATGAGTTATAGCCTGGTGGTGCTGGGGTGCTCTCTGGAGCCTTAAACTGGGTGTCTGTTACTGCACAGATATCGATGTTCTCCATACTGAGGAGTGCCTCGAGTGTGTGCAATGTGAGGTTTAAACTTCTGGCATTGAGTAGCAATACCCTCAGTTTCTGGTTACATGTGCGATGTATGGTGGTGGGTTTGTCTTATGAGCCTTGCCTAAAAGTCCACCTTGCCTAATATCCACCTCTCTACTAGTGTTTGCAATCAATGACAGCTGTGCATGTGTACATGTTCTGCAAATGTGTACTGACCCTTGTTACAGGGCTGTGCCAAATGGCTATGTGCACACCTACACAGAGTGGATATCGACAGTAGAGACACACTGGTTGAACGTGTACATTTGTGTAGCCTAGCCTCTCATTGCCAGACTAACAGCTGCTTGGAAATATGTTGACAGTACTGTTAATGAAACAGGGTGCATATCATCTTTAACTCCAGTGTGACATCTGCAGTAGGCATGTAAGATGTAGGAAACTGCTGCCCATGTGTAATAGCAGCTTCATAGGTGATGGCGTACACTATCTGATTATATCCTGATCATGTTGAAAGTGGCAGCAGAGTCTATTGATATCTGACTGTGTGTGGGGAGTGGGTGTCTGTGCCCAACAGAGCTCATGGTTCAGCTGGGTATGTGTGTTTATACCCAGACAAGGATACAGCCCTGTTCACACTTGCATCATCTGTAATCAACTATCAGGATGTGATGTGGCCCTCAGAGGGGGAATGCTACTAAAGGTAGCTACCATGTTCCTGTAATAGCTAGTGTTGCCACGTCCATAACTCAGATATTTACATGTGAGCATCACTGTCTAAAACATCTTCATAAGCAGTAAGTATACTAAATACAGTATGTGGTACTTGTTGTACTGAATGCTCATACAGGCATGCCCACTACTCAGCTACTGGTGTTTACTAATGTCAGCTTTGTGTATGTGGCCATCCTGGGGGAATGCAATCTTTATGCCATGTACACTGCCAAACCCACCTAACACCGCACCCCACACATTGTCTGGGATGCAGCTACAGGGGTGATCTTGGAAGCAGTCCATTCTACACCCATGATTGGACTAGACAGTCAAGAGGTGTAGGTTAACACATGCATCTCATCACCACAACAAACACATACCCTTACCAGAACACAGTAAGGACACACACACATTCCACCAGATATCACACACATCCACAGAGGCCTCTAAGTATCTGGCCAAGCAAGAGGCCTCCCAAGTTGGAATAGACAGACAACAGAATACAAAGACTGTACGACATAGTTCGCATAATTGTGTCACACCTCAGAACATGTGGCCGGAAACATGGCCAGTAGTACACATTTGCGAATGCAAACCCTAGCACTATGTTACACACCAAGCTATATGAGGGCAAACATACTGTCAACTGCCTGTTTGCCATGATTAGCCACATACCCATACACTCCGACCACCTTTAGAACTATACACATGTCACTGGCATATGCTATGTTGTTGTGCAGGACCTGTGATGCAGTAGCCTGGAATGCATGGAAACACATGTAGGAACTGTTAGATCATGTAGCCCATGCGGGTATGTCCCAAGGCCTGGGTAGCATTCTGCCAGTGGCCAGAATGATGCAGCAGTACAGGGATAAGGATTGTATCCCACAATCATGACATTTACTGGTATAATTCAAAGAGTATCTAGCATCTCTCTGCCTGGGATAACATGGTTGATAGACCATGATGCTTTGCCAGACAGGGTCTGCACCTGTCACCGCTGTGAATCTGGATACTAGCAATGGCCCATGTGTCCCCTATAGTGCCCTTATCATGCCAGGTTCAAGTGAAAGTCCACTGGTGCAACAGGGACAGCCAAGAAATAAACTGTGAGTCTTACTACTCAATGATACAAATCAGGTACTCAATATGGACTCACTTATGGCTATCTGAAACATGGAGAACATATCTGTGCAGTGATTGAGATATGGTTCAACTCTTTGTAGAGCACCCCTGCTTGGCCATGTTATAACACATACCTCACCTCTTGGCCAACATCCTTTATAGGAACACATGGGCCACAGGTGTGTCCAACTTCCTGAGGGATATGTACACCCCCACGCAAGTTGCACTTGCACAACATAAGATGCATTATGCTAAGCAACTACCTTTGTGCCAAAGTGTAATCCAAATTGCACCTTGTGACAGATCATCCACCATGCCTCAGAAATCCCAACTGTCATTGTGCTGTAATGGGGAATACCAGCTGTGAGACAGGACACCATAATCATGGCCACTCAGCTATCCCATTATGAACTGGGAAGACTCATCATGTACCAACACATGTGGTCAATGCATGTTGGATGTCATCAACACCAATGACCTGGGTCACCATAGTCACACCAACAGGGCTAACAGTATGCCACACTTGGTCAATCTTCAAAGCCAATGTTATGCTCCTTAAGAGTGAAGTGGTGACTGTCATGGCACCCATGCAGATGTACAATGCATGTGCAAATGCTGGATCCTACACAAATGCACTTTAGGCACTCACATATGTGCAGTGATCATGCCATTGAAACAGAAACAGGATTCAAACAAACACATCCATGAAGGCAAACCAGTGGTACCCTGCCTTAAACTGTACCACAGAAGGTAGTAACTGTTGCAAGGGTCAACACACATGAGTGGAAGTTGATCCATGGTCAGCCTCAGTAAGATGCAGATACACCATATAATGCCATGCAACGCTACTGTGAAACTAGTCATCCACATATTATGAGGCCAAACACAGAGGATTCCATAGCTGTGTCATGAAATATAATGGCAACAACAACACCTGCTGTGCTTCACAGCACTATGGCATGAGAGGTACTGCACCTATGGAAATAGCACCTGTTCAGCCAGATAGGGTCTTGGATAACATAAACACACTGTCCTCCCCCAACAGGTACACATTCATATATCCATGTACACTAAAGATTCCTGTAATAACAACTATGCAGGTACAAGCTGCACTCTCTAATGCCATACATACAGACTGCATGGGACCTGTCCACATTCCAGGTTATATCCTACACAAATGTCAAAACAATTTGCTCCCAACATAAACATCTCGTACAATCATAGCTTCATGTCAGGCTGTGTACACACTCAATGGTGCACAGCAACAGTCATCTGTTAATAGGTTCATAGGTTCATAGGTTCATACTAGGCTATCTGTCCGAGGGCATTTATAAGCCTAGCCCATAGTTTTGTGGCTTACGCCACCCCTTTAGTTTGGAGAAACTATGCCCATTATTTTGCTGTGCCTCTGTCGAGCAGTGACACTGAGGTAACCCCTGGGGTGTATCTGCGATCTCCCATCCATTGGTCAAGATTCCTCTTGAACAAGGCCAGCGAGGTGCTCTGCCTCACATAAACCGGGATTTTGTTCCACAGCATAGGGAGTCTTTGGGTGATGAATCTATCCCTCCAGCACGTCCTATTAATAACCGTGTTGAGGTTTAAGTCTCCGCCTTGTGGCTCTGAGGGATCTAGATTTTTGAGATGAAGCATGTTCATCAAATCTGGGTTTGACATGGCCTTGTATGTCAGGCATAGGTCACCTCTGAGCAAGCGGTAAGCAACTGAATATAACTGGAGTTCTTTCAGTCGGGCAGCATAAGACAGATACCTTTATCCTTTTGGTGAGGATCTTTTGTGGCCTCTCCAGCTGCTGCAAGTGTCGGCTCACATACTTTCCGTGGGGCATTGTACTTTCGATCATTGGTCTGATGAGTGATGAGTATAGGGAGACTATGACTTCCCTTGATCTAGATGTGAATCCTTCATGATAAGGTGGGCAATGTAGAAGGTCTTCCTAACTACTTTAGCAATATGAGTGTCGAATGAAAGGCTACTGTCAACCTGGGTTCCCAGGTCCCTAATAACTTCTTCTGTGTTCAGGGGATTGCCACCTATATGGTAGCTAGGGTAACCTTATTTTTCCGAAGGGTATGACTATGCATTTCTTGGCATTTAACTTTAGGCCATGGCTCTGGCACCAGTTATCCGTTTCTGTGAGACTCTTCTGAAGGATATCTGTGTCGGATGTGTTTTCAACCACGGCCAGTTTGCAGTCATCTGCAAACTCTGTCAGCCATAACCCTCCTGTGTTTGCTTGTACTTCAGAAAAGTAGATGCCAAACAAGAGTGGGCCCAGGACTGAGCCCTGTGGGACACCACTTGTGACAGGCTTTGAGTCTGACATGGCCAGCAACTCTGACCCTGTGGGTTCTGTCACTCAGCCAGTTTGCAACCCATCTTGTAATGTATGGGTTTACATTTAAGTTGATGAGTTTTCAATGATACCAGTGAGGTATTGTATCAAAAGCCTTCGCCAGGTCTAGGTAGGCTGTATGGACTGCCTTTCCTCGTCAATGGCCTTGGTGACTGTTTCAAAAGTCAACCAAGTTTAGAAGGCATGATCTGCCTTTGACAAAGCCAAACTGGGTTGGATCCAAAGTCTGCAAGTTCCCTATGTCTTTATTTATGAGATCCATTACGATCCTCTCCATGGCTTTGCAGATAAGGCTTGTCAAGCTAATGGGACAGTAATTTCCAGGGTCGGTGGAGGCACCGCCTTTGTGGAGTGGGACCACAGTCGCTGCGCCACTCCTGGAGTGCGTATCCAGAGGTGAGACTAAGATTAAACAGCTGTCCTAACTGTGGGTTTAATTCCTCGTTGAGTTCATGGAGCACACAGCCGGGACACCATCAGGTCCCATGGATGCTGTGTTCTTTGCCTTGGAGAGAGCAGTTCTCACCTGGGTGTTAGAGATGTTTGGGGGGCTACAATCATTTGTTATAGATATCTCTCCTTTAGGGGGAGGGGGGGGGTTTGTACTGAACCTTTCAGCCAGTATGTTGGCAATGTCTGTAGGATCAGTAATCTTCACATCATTTTGAACTAATTCTGAGCATATCTGGGAATTTCCTCCTAGGTTTCTGACATAGCTAAAGAATGCCTTATGGTTGTCTTTAGAGTCCTTAGCTATTTTTTTCTCAAAATTAGCTTTGGATGATTTTATGAGAGCTCTTAGCTTTTACTTATAGTGATCAGGTGTCTTACCTTTTAAGGATTTTGCTCTATCTTGTAGTAGCTTTCTCCTTTTGTTGTAGAGTTTGTTTATGGCTGGGGTCCACCAGACTGGGCGCCTTTGGTACAAAGAGTCTTTGTTTTGCTTGGGATTGCCTGATCCATGCAGCCCTGCAGGTGCTGGTAAAAGGCATTTGTAAGTGATTCAGGTTTGAGTAATGTTAACCGGCTCAGGGCCTTAAAGGAGACCACACTAGTCTTTAGAAGTGTGAAGTCGGCTTTGAAGTTCTTTACTGTGGTCTTTTTCATTTGGTGGGGGCGGGATGAGGACCTCCAGTGAGATTAGTTTGTGATCAGATCTCACCAGTGAGGGGTATACTTCGGCGTTGAACATTGTGCTCCCATGTTCGTGATGATGAGATCAAGTATGTTTTCTCCTCTTGTGGGGATGGTGACTAGTTGTTCCATGGCATTTGAGTTTATGAATTCCAGGAACTTTTGGGCTAGAGTGTTTGGGCTTGAGTAGTGTTCCCAGTCTATATTAGGGTAGTTGAAGTCACCTAGTATGATGGTGTTCGGAGATACATTTATCCTCCAGTGTTTTCAGGAAGGCCATATGAGGTTCCTGAGTTTGAGGGTGGCCTGTAACATGCTACAAATTGCAGAGCAGTCTTGCCTATGGTTAATTGCACCTGGATGGTTTCCGATGCATCGCGGCGATGCCACCAATCTTGAGGTGTGGGTGTCCTTGATGAATATGGATACCTCCTCCTTTCTTGGTATTGTCCGGGTTTTGGGGCCGGAACGCATGATATGAGGTAAAACCTGATAGTGCTGGGGTGCTCTCAGGAGCCTTGAACCAGGTTTCTATCACAGCACAGACATCGATGTTCTCCATACTGAGAAGAGCCTCAGTCGTGCATCTTGAGGTTGAGACTTCTGGCATTGAGCAGCATTACCCTTAGTTTTTTCTTTGTTTTGTTCTAGGGTGGTAGGTTTAGAATTTGAGCCTTGCCTAAAAAAGGCACTATGGGGGTGGCAAGAGCCTTTGCCAAAATCCGGAATCCCAGGGGTGACAAGTGCAAGCCGTCCCTTACGCAGCGTGGCTTGTCCAGCATGTCATCCCAGGCAGACAGACATTGGATCCCCTTTGAATGACACCAGAGTTTAAGCCAATTGTTAAAGCTGATCATCTTATCTCTGTATTGTGACATCATTCTTGGTGAAGGTAGGATACTGCTCAAGGTCAGGGTCATACCTGCTTGGGCTACATAATCAGAGAGCTCCTCTATGTCTCTTTTCATGTAGTCCAAGGAGGTACGTCTCAGGTCGTTAACACCAGCTGTCAGCTGACAGACAGATGCTGTCAATATCTGAGGGACTCTGGTATGTGTACAGCTGACCTGGTTACAAACAGTGGTATCATTGCATTGCATAACACATAATGTAACTGTGTCAGTACATGGGTACTCTGCACAGTTGTTGTAGGGCTAGATACAGTCCACCAGTCAAAGGTTACTTGGTGTTGTTCCATTACATGTCATACCACATGTATGGATGTGTGTTGGTGGTCTGAGGACATGGTGGTGTCTGAGGATTACATCCTAGGATGCAGCTTTTGACACTGTGACCTGCACCTGGCTTATCTGTGATGACGTACGTTGGAGTACTATCTGTACATGTGAGTAGCCGTTATGAATGTGGGGACACCACCACCTGGAGTGGTCCATACCAGTGTTATGGCCCACATGTCTGGTTCTGAGTTATATGGTGGTAGTGCTATTGTGCACAACAGAGCCATCAGCCAGGTGTTCCTCACTGCACAGATGTCAGTATTCCCCATTGTAGGTTCAACAGTGAGCAGCTGTGATTATGACAGCAACACTGGTTAACATAAGCATACAATGCAATTGTCTTCTAGATGTCAGGGTGTTATCCTGTGTTTAGGTCATTAGCCTTGGAATGGCACTATATGGGCAAATGCGAACAAGGTATTATCAACACTCCCTTGAATCATGGATGCAAGTGATCTGTGACAAAGGATTGTCTTCTGTCAGTCATGTCATCCCAGCCTGACAGACACTGGACAACCTCTTAATTACAGCAGGACATTTGGCTCATTGTGTTGGTCAAGCAGTTGCCATTCCTAGCATGAAATCACTGTGAGTGGTAGTATTGTGCGTGTTATAGACTGATACATCTAAGGTGTTGGACAGCAGCAGGTGTTGTATAGATGACCAGTGTCAGATACATGTAGTGCAGTGTTCCTGCTAACAAAGACAACTACTAACACTGGAGACCATTACAACATGTTCTGTACGTCTAACTGTATAAGCATGGCCACTGTGGCCTTCTGTGTTTAGAATCAGAGTGCATCCTAAACAGCTCTGTGCTACTAAGTGTATGAGCATGCCCAGTATAACCTTGTGTATTTGGACTCACAGTGCATTCCAAATAGCCCTGTGCTACTAAGTGTGTGAGCATGCCCACTGATACCTTGTGTATGTTATGTGCTACTATGTGTATGAGCATGGCGATTGTAACCTGTATAGTGATAGTAGTCATCCATTCCACAGAAGGGCATATTCCCGTTCAGGATGGACTCCTACGTTAAACACACAGGTTCACAGCTATGTACATCGTAACTGTCAGCATCCCTGTTGATGTCCGCAATCCTAAAAGGTCATGATGACTGCCTTGGAATGTGTAATCTCTGTGGCGCAACTTGTAACTGCGTAGTACTGTAATAGTGATCTGTGGATAGACAGGTGTTCTGATCCCATCACTTGTGTGTGTGTGTCCGTCTGCCGGTGGACAGAACAATGCTTTTTAGAGTACTCACACTCTGTACGATTCCTATGCTCAACTTTGGTAAGGCTGATGATGTCACCTACCTAGGAATACACCTCTGGGATTGATGTGACCCAGTAATCTTGATAGCGCATTCTGTAACTGCGTAATACTGTAGTGTGATAAAGTAGTTAGGTCGGTGCTCTAATCCCAGTCATGCTGAGTGTGTGTTTGTCCCCATCTGCCAGTGGACAGAACAATGCTTTTTAGAGTACTCACACTCCGTACAATTCCTATACTCAACTTTGGCAAGGCTGATGATGTCACCCACCTAGGAATACTCCTCTGGGATTAATGTGACCCAATAATCTCGATAGCACATTCTGCAACTGCGTAATTCTGTAGTGTGATAAAGTAGTTAGGTCGGTGTTCTAATCCTAGACATGCTGAGTGTGTGTGTGTTTCTGTCTGCCGGTGGACAGAACAATGCTTTTTAGAGTAGTCACACTCTGTACGATTCCTATACTCAACTTTGGCAAGGCTGATTATGTCACCCACCTTGGAATACACCTCTGGGATTGATGTGACCCAGTAATTTTGATAGCGCATTCTGTAACTGCGTAATGCTGTAGTGTGATAAAGTAGTTAGGTCGGTGTTCTAATCCCAGACATGCCAAGTGTGTGTGTGTGTGTGTGTGTGTGTGTGTGTGTGTGTGTGTGTGTGTGTGTGTGTGTGTGTGTCCGTCTGCCGGTGTGCAGAACAATACTTTTTAGAGTACTCACACTCTGTACTATTCCTATACTCAACTTTGGCAAGGCTGATAATGTCACCCACCTAGGAATACTCCTCTGGGATTGATGTGACCCAGTAGTCTCGATAGTGCGTTCTGTAACTGCAAAATGTTGTAGTGTGATAAAGTAGTCAGGTAGGTGTTCTATTCTAAGGCATAGCAGGTGTGTGTGTTTGTCAGTCATATCCTATGTGCTGGTGGCTGTGAGTGGCTAGCCACTGGATGTGTTGAGGAGCGTGTTTTGTTGTTTCCCTATATAGTGGCAATAAATGTCACAATCAGCCAAGAGACTGGGTTGGCATGACATACCCATACATTTGGCAATAGGCTTGGTTAGTAATGTCAGCAACCCTAATATTACCCTGAATACAGTCTGAACCCATGTGTCGGACAAAAAGACACTTGCCTTGGGATTAACACCAGTACATAATACAGGAGTTGCTGGTGGTTTCCTTTTCATTCTTGTCTAATGCTTTGTTGTCACGAGATTTGTTCTATATATATATATATATATATATATATATATATATATATATATATATATATATACTATATCTATGTATGTGTGTGTATATATATATATATATATATATATGTATAGACACAAATACATCTAAGTGATGGAATACATGTCCTATACTGTTGAATGCCTGTGCTGGATGATATGTACGTGATAACATCTGATGTATGTATATCTGCCATGGCTTAGTGGTAAAGCACATCGTCTGTGGTGTGTAGGGTCCTGGTTTCAAGCCTTGCAGAGGCCGGTTGTTTTGTTGCTGGGCAGAACAAAGGCCATTGAATAGGGTGTGAGTAAGGCACTTTTAAGCAGTTGTGTGGGGGGTTTGGCGACGGTAAGCAGTGGTTAGTTTTGGGGAGGCTCAGTATGGGTCATGTAACTATGCATTAGCAGGCAATCCTATGCAAATGAGGTAAAGGATAGTGAATCCCAGTTATCCCCAAGGTGTGAGGCAGGTCCCAAGAGTGTATGTGTATAGATAGCAGGGTGCAGGATTCAGATATGGGTGACATCATGGGGGGTGTGTCAGGCATACTGTATGTGGACTGGAGCCCTGTGGTGTGTCTATACCTGCCTAGTGCAGTTGGGAAGGACAACAGCAGTAGGAGAGTAATCAAAGTGAACTAGCTGAGCTGACAGGTGATATGTATCAGAATCAGCCAATTACAGGGGCAGCAGACCAGAGCACCCCAGAACACTACTATAAACTAAGCAAACACCACCCCCTCTGATTTTTCCATACTCTGCACCACTGGTGTATACATGCGGGGAAATTTTAACAAACAAACCTACAAAATGAGAAGGGCTGCAGCAGGCAACATAGCCCAATATGTGCAAGAGGCTGAGGGTGGTGAAGATGTGAATGCTGCTGAACAACCCTCAGTGAGGAGACAGAGAAGAGTGTACAGACTCAGGGTAACCTACCAGGGGCTACATGAGCTGGAGATAGTGGAGCACTATAGGGTGGAAAGAGACCTCCTACAGCAGATTGTTGAGCCGGCCACACATGACACATCAAACAGGCCGAGGGGAACCCATCCCAGTGGACAACAAGGTATGTGTAAGGCTAGGTATATTAGCCACAGGTACCTCCAAAAGCACAACTGGGGATATCATGGGGATCTCACAAGCATCAGCATCCAGAGTATTCCACCAGTTCCAGGATGCCATGTCATCACATGCCAGTGAGCAAGTATATTTCCTCAACACACGTGAGGTGTTGACCAGCAATATGCGTCTCTCCCATCAAATAGCAGACTACCCTGGGGTAGTGGATGCTATAGCCTGCATGCACTTATGCAAAGCACCAACTGGTGAGCAGGTTAGGGCCTACATCAACCACAGGGGCATCCCCTCCATCAACTCCCAAGTCATATGTGATGCCCAGGGTATTATAATGAATGCGTGTGCTGGTTGCCCTGGAAGCTATGAACATTCAGAAATATGGCATCTGACACAGCTGTACCACAGCTTTGCCAAGATGGACATCCCCTACGGTCACCTAGTGGGGGATGCTGGGCACCCACTGGAGCCGTGGCTGATGACACCCATCAAAAATGCACACACACCTGAACAACAACGCCATAATGAGGCACATGCACAGGCCAGACATATAATTTAGCATGTGTTTGGGATGCTCAGGTCATGGTTCCAGTGTCTGGACACATCTGGTGGAGTCTTGCAGTATTCACCAGCTACATGAACCCAAATTGTTATGGTATGTGCTATGCTACACAATATAATCCTGCAGAAAAAGCTGCAGCAGGAACAGCATGGGGCAGGGCCACACAGTCCCCACCAATGACAAGGCCTGTACAGGCACAGAGTGACTCAGAGGAGGAACAACCTGAGCCTGACCCAGTAGGCGGAAGGAGGCATGCACAGTATGACCTGGCCTTGGCAAAGAGGCAATGCATAGTATATGTACTGACACAGTAGGGACCCAGGGAATGTCACCCTCACTGACTCGCACAGACAGTAAAAGGGATGCCAAACATGACAGTACCTGTGCTCAGCCATGTATAGGTTGTGTACTATGTGTATCCCACATAGGCAGCAATCCAGCACCATACTCAAGTCTGGCACACCCCCAAGGTAAGTCAATCAACCTACCAATTGCTAAATGTAGTAGAACTTGTTGGTACCTGTAGCTATGGTAGGGATGTGAGCATGCAAGGGAAGTGGATGGCCGAATGTTAAGGCAGCAGACAGTAGACACCCATAGTGGCACCATGACATCTGTAACACATACTGGAGTCACCATAGTAGCCAGTACTACACAGGGTGACAAAACCCACTGCAGGTAATGGGCTGAGTATCATGTGTGTCCATAAGACCCACACAAGTCTCAACCAGCTGTACAGGTGTAGACCGGCACAAAAAAATGCTGTACTATGGCCTCTGAATGTGCCCTATGGGTAACCCCTCCCACACACCCACACAGACAGACTACAGCAGGCCAGGCAGTTGGATGTATGTTGTGAAGGCTAGGAAGTCAGAAACTAATATGTTGGTAATTAAAGCTAAGATCTGTAGTACACTGGTATGTCTCTAGCCAGCACAGTGGGTAAGACTACACACTGAAATGGAGTGCCTGACATACCAGTACAGTACTAGGAAATGTGTACAAGTGTCAGGTGTGCCCCACATCCATCGTACACTTATAGCAACAGTCAGATGTGCCCCACTGCTCCTGTGCAGGAATGTAGATTCAGTCAGGTGCCCCCCGCTATGCAGAAATGTAGCAACAGTCAGTGCCATATGACCGATGGATACCCTGCAGACACAGCATGCTACCTGTTGGTCTACAACACAAAGGTCAGCACCACAGTACAGACTACCTGGACATGTAACACATGCAATACAGATGGCCATACTGGGCATGCTCACACACTTAAACACATGAAGGCCATGTCTGCAAACACCAGTGGTCCTGTCATATCTGGCGGTCACAGTTCTTAGTGCAGACACATGTCAGTATGCACCACACCTGCCTTGCACACACAGTGGATAGGAATACAGGCATATATGTAAGGGCAACACACTATAATACGTCTAAGGTAGATGGACATAGATGTGTGGAAGAGCGTGACCGTGACAAGGAGCCATCCATGCCTCTCCCATCTAGCACACAGCCAAAGGGACCCAAACACACGAGGTGCAGATGTCATTCACTGCAGATACTAGCTACCTGTATCTGTCAGCATGTCAGACTATGTGGTGCACATGCCAGCTGTGTAACTGTACAGGGAAGTAGTCATCTAGTAGCTGTATAGATGTACCTGTGACATATGGCCCCATGTGCACCCACATGTGGCATGTTAACACCTACATGACTGGGTTATGGCCCATGCACACACTGCCCTCCCCATAGCAGTATGATGACAAGCCTGCTGATGTTATCCATTGTGAAATACACCTTTGGGAGAGCTGTAGCTCAGTAATCTCCATGGCGCTTCCCATAAGTGCATACTGCTGTAGTGTTATAATAGTTAGGTAGTAGTACTAACCCCAGACTTGCCAATTGTGTGTGTGAATGTGTGCGTGCATCTGTCCAGTAGTCTCTGTTGTGCATTCTGTAACTGCGTATTGCTGTAGTGTGATAGAGTAGTTATGCCAGTGTTGTAATCCCAGATTTGCTAACTGTGTGTGTGTGTGCATGTGTGTGTCCATCTGCCTGAGGACAGACCAATGCTTTTAGAGTACTCACACTCTGTACAAGTCATATACTCACCTTTTGCAATCCTGCTGATGTCACATAACTAGAAATACACCTCTAGGGCTGCTGTAACCTGGTATTCTCCGTAGCACATGCTATAAATGCGAATTGCTGCAGTGTGATACACTAAGTAGGTAGGGGTTCGAATCTAGGACATGACAGGTGTGTGTGTTTGGCTGTCAGAGCCTATGTGGGGGTGGCTGTGAGTGTCTAACCACTGGACATGTTGGGGAGCAGATCTTGTAGTTTTCATATATGGTCTCCGTCAGCCACGGGACTGTTTTGGCAAGCCATACCCCTAGATCTGGCAGAAGGCCTGGTGAACAAAGTATGCAACCCGACTAGTACCCGGTATGTATCCTGACCCCATGTGTCATACACAAACACACTTGCCTAGGATATCCTGCTATGTTGCTAGTACCATGCACATTGATGACAGATAGCAGGCATGGTGTGATTGCAGTGGGCTGTAGAGGACATGGCACCCTGTACAGTGGTACAATAGGCACATAATTGCAGATAATGTGACTTCACTATATTCCCCACTGGATGCCTGCAACATATGTGATGCCTATTAATGCCTACAGTATCGGGAATGGCTGCCTATTAGGCGATGGCATGCCGTTCAACTGTATGGAATCAGTGGCCTGTCCAGTGTTTTATTTATATTATTTGTGTGTTCCTCTTACAATCTGCACCCTTCTGGCAGATACATGGAAACTGAGATTCTTCAATACAGACAAGTAATTGGGTTTTGGGACCCACATCCATCAGCCGAGTCATGCTACTGCATACCTATTATTCTATCATCTTTCTAAGGTAGTCAGTGGAATATGTGCTTTCTGTCCCTATCAGACCTCTCATACGATTGGGGAAAAATGAAGACTGAATCAGGGACACGGCATAACAACATCAGGGACACATTTAAATTATTGGTGCTATCAACCTGAGGTGCATGCTGTTTATGACTCTTAATTGTTGTCGTTATTCATTACGTGTAATCCACCACCTTTCCTTCTAATATCACTATTTCTAGGAGGGTTTAGGTGGGACAGCGTTAGAATCTGAGTCGAAATCAGGGACGTCCCTGGTAATTGGGGACAGTTCAATGGTATGGTCCCTATGTGTTCCCCCAATGGTTTACAGCTTATCCAGTGGATGTGCTCTTAGGGTTTGGGAGGTATGGACGTCAGCTATGCCCATATCGGAATATTACTTACATCCCCGGGGCGGTCCTAATACAGCTGTGCCAGCCAACACCTGCATGCCTAGGCCCATAATCGCATACACATAGTTCCCACACCTGCCACTCCTCTACAGCAGTCATCCTTACTCTGGGTGCAGGTGGGGTATAAACACACCACTACACACTGCCCACTCTCCCCGTCTCGGGACACATGTCATACATTGTGTCGACCCATGGGTTATCAGGCTTGCACAACCTACTGGTCCGTGTGCATCTACAGCCTGGTTTGATAAATTATTACCAGGACTGGCTCCGATCATAAATTTTGGTGTCCCACAAGGGACATCAATGTCTATGTTTCAAGATTAGACCTTGCAGTTCTCTCCCACTGGTAGTATCCTGCTGGTGGTCTGGGAAGCAGTGGTGTGTTTACCTTTATTGTGTGTCTGTACGTCTCACCGGCCTAGCTGGGGGTGGGGGGTGATGTTATGTGTTGCACATTTGTTTATTGGACCTCCCACCACCATATGCACGGCCTGTGAACATATGTTACTCATAACTGCTGTATCATATCCTAGCTCTATAGTATATATATATACATTAATGTATGCATACATGTATATTTATTATATCTTGCTGTATGTATATATATATATATATATATATATATATATATAAAATCTAATGACATATGGGTCTATGGTTGTCTGCAGACAAGGATGACACAGACCACGAATGGCCAGATATTGAGCGAATGCTCTGACCATTAAATGGAGTGCCTGACATGGTCCATTGGGCTAGGCTTAGCAAAGGGCAGCGGCATGCAAACATGCTGCGTTTCACTTCTACTTGGTATAAAAATCAACACTACAATGAAATACGGACATGGGGTTTTAAATGTCATTGTTCAAGGGATGGGGGCTCAAAATTCAGCTACGTGCTTTTGTGTTTACTCCTGTGGTTTTATTTTGGTGTTTGCAGAACTATCTTGTATGGTTTGCATACATTTCAGTATCCATGGACACTGACAGGAGTGATTCCTATTAGAGGCAGGCGGTACTAGTCAGCATTTTAGGTTGCTCGACTGTAGCTAACATGTTCACGCCTCTGTGCAGCGCTTAAACACGCCCCCTGCACTCACACACATTTCCTGTGCACGTGGACGGTATGGCAGCACGCCTTCATTAATATGCATATGGTGCTGCTATGCCATCTCTACACTGCACGGTTGGTGCAAAGCTAACGCCGTCCTTGCGCGGAGCTTCATGAATCCCCGGGTAGGTGTTATGCCATCACCTGGATGGGGGATAGTCTACTAATATGGATCCTGTCTTAGGATTTCAAAAAATGAACATGTGGTAGGCAAGTAGGTAAATAGCAAAAATTAATTCATGTCATCACTGTGGTGAGAAACAGTAACAGTAATGGAATACATACATTCCTCAGACAGTGAGGCAGTGTCATATATCATACAGTTTCTGTTAACAGAACCATAAAAGCTGCTGTACATGAGAGACACAAAAAAGGTATGTGTTAGGACTAAAATATTCCTTGGCAAAGTGCACATCACAAATCAGATGCATGCATCTTTCCTGTTCTGCATTTCATCTGTTAAGTCTGCCCATCTCATTCCATCACAAGATAAGGATTACATGGTTCTTGAAGTGAATACAATAATTAATGATAAACAGAACCTGATAACACTTTTGAAAATAATACCATATTGAAATAAACTGTCAATCATATAACGGTCTGTATCAAGCTTTACTAACCCTGCAGGTAAAGAGCTGCTGTTAACAGAGTATTATGGATTACAAGCATATTTGTGGTAATTCAACAAATAATCAAGTTATTTGTAACCATGCAGAAAATAAACATTTGTATCAATAGATGTACTATTCTTCTTGACATTACTGCTATGTGTGAAGTAAACCAAAGTAACAATTTATTGATATGTTTCCACCATGTGGATTGGAACCTACAGCATGTGAAAATGTAGGCATACTGGCCCATTTCCTGACAGGCCAAGCTGAAAGGCAGCACATCCTTCATTTTAACAAACATGATGTAGATATCTATTTGAATTCCTGTAGCTAATGGATGAGTACAGAAACTTCTAGCAGTTATTGGATGTTATACTCTAAAGAAATAACAGCTATCAACACATAACTGAAAACATACAGGTAAACGGTTGGACTGGCATTCCTTTTGGCTTAAAAAATAGACTGTGGTAAGAATGTTCATTTTATTAGGAGGAATGAATTAAAAAAATGATTTATTTATTAATTTATTATCGTATTTATGAGTTATTATTCAGGCATATACTGCTTCAGTAGGCAATACTGTTGTACTATAACAGATAACTGTGAAGTGCATAATCTTCAGCTGCTTAGATGTTCTAGGTATCTGTGATACACAAAGACAGTGGATGTGTGAAATGATGTTGTTATATTTTGGAAATCAGATGTACATCTACAAAGTTGATAATTATGCATATTATAAACATAATTAATTTAAGTAACAACATGGGAATCAAACCCATGCTCATATGGAGAGCAGTTACTATGTTCGCTTAACTATCCCAATGAGATAACTGTCACAACAGCTACTTAATGATTATAAAAAACATCTATGTGATATAAATGGGACAGAGATGTATCTTTAAATTCCATAGGAATGCTCAGGTATAGGTAGAATAGTCACACTTACTGCAGGTATTCACGAGCTACCTCTGCACCTCAGTGACCATCTGACAAAGCTCCTCTGCATCACTTTGATGCAGATCATCATGGTAGACCTGCATTCCGGTAGATCCCCATATATCTTTGGTGCTACATTGCAATCTGGTTCTAGTTGTCAATCATTGCAAAGTTTTTTGGCCTGACTTTCCTCTGATGCTCCACTCCAGTGTAGACGGCAGCATCTGGGTAGTTTCCTCCTTGGTCCAGTTGATTATATAGACACATCTCAGCCTCCTGGAAGTAGCCATCTTGATACTCCAATGGAAAATGTAGGACAAATTGAAAAACTGAAAAATGCTCACCAAGATCCCACTCAGTTAGCAGGTACCAATGGTCTGATTTGGAAATGTACCAAAATCAATATTTAAAAGTGGGGCTTATGTCATGTTATCAGATCATTGGAAGGTAATGAGCATGTGCCACACATGGTACCATTTATTGACATTTGCACAGTGCACTTAGGTGTTAAACTGAATGTAGCCAATTTACATGGATATGCACAGATGGGACTCCAAAACCTACAAATTTAATGAACTGTATTAATTATGCATGGTGCAAATGGTACTTAAAGATGGATGCACATTAGGTGCTCTTGACTTCAGTGATTCCTGAGTCAGAGATAAATTGGCACCTTCTAGCATTTCTGTTTTGGGAAAATATTACATCTGTTAGTTACTCATTCCCAAAGGTACATGTTTAGATTTACTTTTATTAAATATGTTTACATCTCATTACAGCCAAGTGCATCTCCAGGCATGTCTCCAGGTACCTCCTATTGTGCCTCTAGCATCAGATATTGCTTGTTCATTATTTTCATTAATAATTCCTAAAGCATACTACATACAAAGTAGCAGAATATTTTATCTTGAAGTATACATGATGGCAAACACAAATGTATTGATATTTGATGTCTGGCCATGAGTTTTTGTTATACCTGTAAGGTGATAACTTCAATTTTTAAGGGGTCAAGCCACACCCACTGGGAGTTAAAGGTACACACTCAAAAGAGCTGTACTGGATGAAATGAGTTAACAAAAAATTGTTGCAAGTTACTGGAGTGATGTTTGATTGACCTTTATGCATACTGGTGTTGTCATTTTCATGAAGGGCATGCAATAATTTCCCATAGGCAGTTGTATAGACAGATTTACATTGCAAATGGGTATTCTGAGGCATTGTAGCAGTTTGCTGATGTGCACAGACAACCCACTTATTCTTAATAAAACATATAAAGTATGCGAGAAGTGTAAATACACTTTAACACTGGATGTAAAACTCTCTCATACAACCAAAACTAATCCTAAAGAGGTTGTTAGTGACACTTGAACCACGCCTACTGCACAGGCTGAAGACCCTACATGTAAAACTACTTATGCTGAGGCACATACAGGTAACTTTCCTAAAATACTAAGACCTCCAGCACAGCACAATCAAAAAAGGGGCCTCAGCCATCACTTAAACACTCTGTTAAAACACCACCCATAGCTGCACATAGTAACACTGTATCCATTGCCTCTACTGCTAAGCCCCTAAGGCAAACCAATAAATAGCCAGATTTTCTAGTCATTGGTGATTCTACTGTGATGCACATTGATGCCCCCCCTCAGCAGACTGAGTAAGGAGAGAGTCACAGTTAGCTGCCTTTTTGGGGCTAGGATCCATCAAGTCACACAGGAACTCAGGTCATTGAACTACCTAAGATGTACCTCCTCAAGTATATGATGTGAGACTTGATCGAGCTCACTGATTATGTGTTTGAGGCAGGTATGAGCCTAGCACTAAGCTGCATATTATCTTCTCCAAGGATGATGTCATGTTACCAATAGAAAATGATTGGTTTTAACAATAGGCTTAGCTTCTGGTGTCAGTCCAAGGGGGTATAATATTTGGTGGCCTGGGAGGACATGGTTGACAGACTGCACTGATCCCCTCTAGGTTTTTGGATATTGGCCTTTTCCAACCCCATAGTGCCTTTTTTAAGCAATGCCAAACTTAACATATGAAGGAATATCTGAGGGTGGTACTGCTCAGTACTAGAAGTCTTAAGACAATCCACTCCCTGCAAGCCCTCTTCTCCCTGGAGAATCTAGACATCTGTGGAGTAGTGGATACATAGGATCATAGGAAGTTACTAGGCCAATGGCTCTAGGGCCCTTACAAGCCCAGCCAACTTAACCCTTGTTCACAAGAGTGTCTGTTATGGGTAGATACTAAATCAACACTTATTACCCATATATAAGAGTGACACAGGTGGAAACCCTGTGACAAATTTATGGTTTCCCATCCCAATTGTCCAAATTATACTTAAATAGGGTCAACAAAGGGATCTACTTAACATGGATTGGAAGTCTGTTCCAGAGATGAGGTAACCTCTGCATGGTAAATCTGTCCCTCCAGCAAGTTCCATTGATGTCACATACCAGGTTAAGGGATATGGTTTAAAGTCATGGAGAGTACCCTGGCAATGCAAGATTATAATGCCTTTCACACCTTTAAACCAGCTACTGCACAGGAGGGAATGAAAGGTGCAGGACTCTCTGTCTATATTAAAAACAACTTCACATCCAGAGTAATTAAAGTATATGACTCACTAGAACTCATATATGTACAACTCACCATAAATAGGGTCACGTACCATATCCCTGCAACCTATAGGTCCTCCTCCATGTCCCATGTAACACATACTATCTATCTAATTGTATAAGAGTCCCTCACTGTTCAACCCAATATGATATTAATGGAGGATCTTAACTACCTCTCTATAGATTGGGAATCATATACCCACCACTTCTAATGCACAAACCTACTGATTTATAAACTTTATTAATACCAACATCCTGGAAAACAGTTGGTCCATTCTCTTACCAGAGGTAGAAACATCCTAGAACTTGTACTCCTGAACATGGGGGAGTGATGTTCATTACCCAATGTAATGTCCTCACTTGTCAGATCTGATCACAAGGCAATATTGTTTGAAATAAAAATTAAATCCATGGATCCAGTGTAACCCAAAACAGTTAGGAACTATCCCAAGGCTAACCTCTCTCTATTAAGCAACATCCTGGCAAACTTTGAAGCACTCCCAAACCCAGTAAACCCCATAGCATAAGCTGAGCTATTTACAAAATCTCTGTGCAGCCATATTAACAGCTATATAGGGTAAGCTATGGCCACTCTTATTCAAAGTAAGACAAACCCAAAAGACAAGCCACCCTAATGGAATCACCATATCAATCAGTTAAACAACAAATGAAAAAAAATCTTGGCCAAGTGTAGGAGGAACAAAGCTCTACATACTAATAGCCCTCCGACCAATCTAAACAGGTAGCTAAGGGGGTTAATTAATACTTCAAAGGCTAAATATGAAGACAAAAATAGCTTCTCAGGAAAAGGACAATGACAGAGTTTTCTACAGCTATGCCCTTATCATCATCATTACCATCATCACCATCAACCCCCTTTTCCCCATTTTTTTTCTATGTGAGGTTAGGGTATTGTGTCATTTGTCACCATCTTTCCCTATTCAATGCCACTCTCCTACTTCCTAAAAAAGTTATGCTTGATTGCCTCAGGTTTTCTCCCACACAATCCATCAACCTCTTTGCTAGATGCCCTTGCTTCCTCTTGCCTTCTCTTTGTCTGTCCCAAATCTTCTTCACCAGATTGTGCTCTGCTTTCTTACACATGTGCCCAAACTAACATTATCTGTGCACTTTGACCTTTTCTGCACTACTTTGACTTCTGCTCTTATGTCCTCATTGCTTCCTTTGTCCCACAGTGTGCTTCCTACCTGTCTCAGGCACTTCATCTCCCTGATCTCTAGCTTCCTCAGCTGCTCTACCTTTACTGACCAGGCTTCTGTACCATACAATGGTACTGGTCACACCACTGTTTTGTACACCTTACTTTTAAGCTTCTTTGGCATTCTTCTGTCATACACTACCCCCACCACTCTGTGCTAGTTGGCTATTCTAGCTTTGAACTCCTCATTCAGACTTACCTTCTCCTCAACCACCACTCCCAGATACTTGAAGCTGTTAACCTGTTCCACTATATTCCCTTCTATGTCAGTTCTCAGGTTCTTCTGATTCCCTCATTTTCTACCATTACAACTGTCTTGTCTGCACTCAGTTTTGTCTCATGTGCCTTCAGGTTTTGCATTCAGTTCTCCTACCCTTTGCTGAAGTTCTTACTCACAGTCTGCCCGCAGTGTCACATCATCTGCATACAGCAACTTTGTTGCTCTGTCCCCTCTGATCTGTTTGCTAATGTAGTCCATCTCTGCTATTAAGAGCACTGGGCTCAGAGATGAACCATGATGCACACCCACTCCCACTGGGACCCTTCTGTGAAACCAAACACTGTACTTGAGTCATTAGGTCCTTGTATATAGCTGCACTAACTGTACCAATGTTTCTGGGACTTCAAACCACCACAGGACTGCCCACATCAGCTCTCTTGGGATCTTGTAAATGTCTTTCCAAGTCAAGGAATGCCCAGTTGGGCTCCTTCCTCATTCTTAATCTTCTTTTCAAGTATCTGTCTCATTGCAAAAATCGGGTCAGTTGTACTGCATTCTGATCTGAATCCAAACTGCTCAATTCCCATCTTACTTTCTGCTACCCTGTGTATTCGTGAACCACCAATATCCGTGGACATCATCAAATTATTTATTCATAATCAATACATAATATGAAGTAAATATAACATTTTTTAACAATTTGTTTTTAGTTAGAGTAATCAATATTGTATCTGGATATCATTGGATTCAAGAATAGGACAATATACTAGATGTAGATTCACATGAGAATACAACAAGGAAATCAGTTTAAAACATGACATTCACATTGTTCTTTTCATTTTTCATTTGTGAACATACATAATACTATTGACTACTTTAACTATGTATTTTGTATAATTTAAAATATTTTAATCAATTTTCTTGTTGAAAATAATTATATTAATTTATTTCATTGTCATTTTACATCACTTCCTTTCGGACATCCCGTTGCCATGTTAAAAACATATGTTAAACTCAACGCTAAAAAAAAAAAAATAAAGCAAGATCTTTCTTTCCTCTTTTTTTAAAACACTAATCTGCTTTTAAATGGGTTTAACGTAGCGCGGTAAAATAAAAAAAAAACAGCGGACATCTCGTTGTTTATTTTTAAATCTCTAATTAAAACCCATTTAACATAGCTAGCGACAGACTAAAAAAAAAGTTATATAACTAAAAAAAAAAAAGCACCGACCTTTTCTTCATTAGTATAACTCGATTTACAATGGGCACGCTGGCCAATCAGCGTGCACGTTTTGGGGGGATCATGGTATAATTATCAATCAACCTCTCCAGAACTTTCATGCAGTGCAAAAGGAGTTTGATACCTGTATAATGCCCACAGTTGTGAATGTCCACTTTGTTCTTGAACACTGGCACGTGTATGCTTATTCTCCACTCATCTTGGAAACACCTTTCTCTCCATACTGTTGTGAGTATCCTCAGGAGCCATTTCTCCCCTATCTCACCCAAGATCTTGATCAAATCTGTTGTGAACTCATCTGAGCCTGCTGCTTTCCTTGACTTCATTTTCCTTTGTGCTGTTCTTACTTCTTCTATGGTGGGCTCCTACTCTTCTCTCATCTTAGGCTGTGTATGGGGTAGCACAGCTTCTGTGGGGTTTTCTTCATTCAGAAGCTGCTGGAAGTACGGCTTCCACCTGCCTTTGATGTCCTGTGGACTGGTGAGTAGTTTGTTTTTGGCATCCTTTAGGAAGGGTGTCCAACTATCTCCTTTATCTTTCTGTCTTTGCTTTGCAACCTGATAGAATTTCTTTGTGCCATCCACTGAGTCACTTTCCAGAAAATGGTAGAGTGCTTCTTATGCTTTGTTCTTTGCTATTGTAACTATTCTCTTAGCCTCTTTGTTAGCCAGCTAGTATTACTTCCTAGGCTAGTCTGTCTTTTCTATCTCCCACTTTTTTCTGCATTCCTTTCTTTTGATGACTTCTTCGACTTCTGCATTCCACCGCCAGCTTCCCCTATGCACCATATTTCCATACTTGTTTTGCTAGAGTACTTGTTCTATAGTTCTTACATATGTTGTTTAGAGGTGCTGCAATTCTTCTTCAACTCCACCCATTTTATCTTATTCTTCCTAAGGTGCTAGAGTCCTGAGTAATTCCTCGAATTGTTGTGCTTTTTCCTCCATTCAGTTTCATTGTCTTTAGCTTAGTCTCTGTTGACCTTAGAGCCTTCTCTTACCACTGCTTGCACCTGATCTCAAATTTTTCCCTTCACCCCCCCCCAATAGTCCAAAGGAAATACCACATACCACAGTACCCACCAACCATTACTAGGAAACAAGTCATCAATGCACTTGCCAAGGCTAAAAACACTGCATCAGTGGGCCCCAGTAGTATCATGGGATGCTTAATAAATAGCAGGAAACATGACCTCTGTGATCCACTTGAATCACTTTTCAGCTGGAGCCTACAGTAAGGTTTTGTGCCCAAGGAATAGAAGATGACTACAGGTGTTCCTCTGCACAAAGGAGGTCCAACCACTGATGCTACAGGCCCATAAGTCTGACCAGCCTCCTATGTAGGCCATGGAAAGAATCATCATGGACCTGATAAATGAGGACATAGGTAACCTGCAAATGCTGTACCCATCACAGTTGGCTTTTTTAAAGTAAGGTCATGCCTATTAAATCTGGTGGACTTTTTAGAGGGCCACAAAAACAATGGATGAAGGCACAACTGTGTACACAGCTTATCTTGACCTGGCCAAGACTTTTGATACAATACTCCACTCAGACATTATAAACAAGCTCATTAATTTAGGTATGAACCCTTTTATCACCCACTGGATAGCTAACTGGATCACTGACAGAACCCAGGAGGCCAAAATAGCTGAAGACACCTTCACCAAGAGACCAGTCACTAGTGAAGTCCCCCAGAGCTCAGTACTGGGCCTGTTCCTTTTTGGAAGCAAATGACAAAGGTTTATGGCTGACTAAGTTTGCAGATGATTGCAAACTTGGGGTTATCATCAAATTCCCTGCAGATGCAGGTGTTCTTCTAGAAGGCCTATCTCTGACTAACAAATGGTGCCAAAGCCATGGTCTTAAATTCAGTGTTAAGAAATGCATAACTGTACTTTTGGAAGTCAACTACCCTGGCTAACTACCATGTTGATATATGCCCTAAGAGTTGATCCAATGGTCAGGGATCTTGGTATGCATGTAGACAGTAACTTTACCTTCGACCACCATGTGGTCACAGTGGTGAGGAAATCTTTTTATGTTGCACAACTTATAGATAAGGGCATGGCATCTAGGTCCAAAAAGGTAATTATCCCACTGTACTCTGCCCTTATCAGACCAATCATAAAGTACAATGTTCCCTTTAATATGTACCTGACCAGACATATGCAACAACTAGAGTGACCTCAGAGGTTCCTTACAAAAAGAATACAAGGCGTAACAAATCTATCTTACCCAGAGTGCCTCAAAGCCCTTTCCCTCTACTCAGCCTCCTATATATTATAGGGGTGATCTATGTCTGGCTTACAAGGCATCTGCAAACCCCACACATATGAATCTCCTGCATATTTGTAAGTCAAACAGTAACAGAAATACAGTGTCTAGGAACCTGAATTTTGTCTGTAACTTAGAACATGCTGTAGAGACAGATATGTGCCCCAGAAATTGCCCCTCCTATGGAACAGGCTTCCCATCCATATGAAGCTGAGTTCATCTATTAACCAATTTAAGTGCTACCTAGACCAGTTTACACTGAACCTAGCACCCATGTCTCTTATGGACAGAGATTGCTTATAAATGTCTGTCCCTCAATGGCCTATTTGGATACAGGATATCATTATTCTATTGGGAAAACTTGGCTAGGCTTGAAAGGCCCCCCTGTTTTATTAGCCTAGTAAAAAAGGGTCTATATTAGAACCATGAAAAGTCAGTTCAGTGAACGGCTTTTATATCAAAAATGCCATTCGTCGAACTTGCCCCCACTAATTATATATACTAACTGGGTGATTTTAACTAACCTGCCATTAACTGGGAAAACTACTCGTGTACCAACACCTTTGCCCAATGGTTTTTGGAATTCATAAATTCCAATGCCCTGGATCAGCTAATCCATAGTCCCACCATGGGCTCCAATATCCTAGACCTGGTCATTACCAACATGGGAAATCGATGCTCCACACCTATGGTCACCCCCTCGTTAGTCAGGTCTGACCATAAGCTAATCACCCTTAACATCCACATCCCACCCCCACCCCCCAGTAAGGAAACCTCCATAAAAAACTTCTCCAAAGCCAACTTCATGATACTCATGTCAGAAGTGACAAACTTCATGACACCCATGCAGACAGGAACTGGAAGTTCAACCGCTGAATCCTACACTAAGGCATTGTATGAGCACATCCACTCGTGCATGAATCATGCCATTCCAAACAGAGCCAAGATGGTCTCCTCCAAAAAAAGGAACCCAATCTGGCAGTCCTCTGCCATAAACAAACTATACAGTAGAAGTGAAAGTTCGACTGCTGAATCCTACACTAAGGCACTGTACGAGCACATCCACTCATACATGAATCATGCCATTCCTAATAGAACCAAGATGCTCGCCTCCAAAAAAAGGAAGCCAATCTGGTGGTCCCCTGCCATAAACAAACTTTACAACAAAAGGAAGAAACTGGTGCAGAAAAGAGGAAAATCCCAGGATGCAAAAAACTCCCTTACCAGCCTCAGTAAGAAACTGAGATCCCTCATAAAATCCTTCAAAGCTAGTTACAAAAATAAAATTGCCAAAGATTCCAAAGACAACCACAAGGCATTCTATAACTATGTCAAGAATCTAAATGGCAATGCTCAGATCTGCTCTGAGCTAAAACAGAATGGCATTAAATATACTGATCCCAATGATACTGCCAATATCCTGGCAGATCGATTCAGTGGCAACTTCACCCCCCTCTCACCCCCTAAATGGCCCATCTCAATACCGGAAGATTGCCAAATTCCTGTAATAATGGCCACACAGGTAAAAAACACAAATTCTGGTAATAACGGCCACACAGGTAAAAACGCACTCTCAAAAGCTAAGAATACAAGAATCCATGGGACCATCCTGGGCTGTGTACTATATGAACTACAATATGAACTGGCACCTCACCTAAGTGTCATGTTTAATCAAAGCCTCACCTCAGGTTTAGTGCCCACTGAATGGTGCAGAGCTACAGTTATCCCACTCCACAAGGGGGGGATCCACCTTGGATCCCAAAAACTACCATCCCATCAGTCTGACGAGCCTTATCTGCAAGGCCATGGAGTGTATTATCATGGAACATATAAACAAAGACATTTGCAACCTTCAAACACTGGACCCCACCAAGTTTGGGTTCGTGAAGGGCCGATCTTGTCTCTTGAACCTGATTGACTTCTTCAAATCAGTCTCCAGAGCCATGGACAAGGGTAAGGTGGTCTACACAGCCTATCTAGACCTCGCCAAGGCCTTTGACACCATCCCCCACTCTGGAATCATAGATAAACTTACTAAGCTGGGCATTAATCCCTACATCACCCAATGGGTTGCCAACTGGCTTACTGACAGAACCCACACTGTAAAAGTAGCCAACTCCAAATTCAGCTCCAGACAAGTGGAGTACCTCAGGGTTCAGTTCTGGAACCGCTCTTGTTTGGCATCTACTTCTCTGACGTACAGGCCAACACTACAGGCTAACAAAGTTTGCAGATGACTGCAAACTGGGAGCCATTACTGAATCCCCAAATTATGTGGATAACCTACAAAAGGGCCTTACAGAAACAGATGCTTGGTGCCAGAGTCATGGGCTCAAGCTCAATGCCAAGAAATGTATAGTTATCCCCTTTGGGAAAAAACATGTACCCATGAATTACCACATAGGCGGCAGTACACTAAACACCAAAAGTGTGATAAGAGACTTAGGGACACAGATAGACAGTGGTCTCACCTTCGATAACCACATCACCATAACAGTCAGGAAATCCTTCTATGTGGCACACCTCATCAATAAGGGCTTTTCATCCAGAAAAAAGGAGGTCATTGTCCCACTGTACTCATCCCTCATTAGACCCATTATAGAATACAATGCCCCATTTGGTATGTACCTCTCAAGACATATGCAACAACTGGATAGGCCACAGAAATACCTCACTAAAAGAATCACAGGCCTAAAGCAGATGCCCTACGCTGACCGCCTTAAAAAACTCCAGCTATACTCTGTCGCATATCATTTACTTAGAGGCGATCTCTGCTTAACGTACAAGGCCATGTCAAACCCAGAGCTGTTGGACATGCTACACTTAAAGAAATCCCAATTCCTTGGAGCCACATGCTCCAGGGATCTAAACCTTGTCATCACAATAAACAAAACATGCTGGAGGGATAGGTTCCTGACCTAGAGACTCCCCAGACTCTGGAATAGACTGCCCATACATGTCAAGCAGAGTGCCTCTTTGCCCCTCTTCAAAAGGAATGTTGATGATTGGATGGGAGAAAGGAAATTCACCCCGGGACAGGGGTCCAGGGAAGTAAATAGTGTGGGAAGAAATAGCCAGGGAATTGTTATGGCTAGGCTTGTATAGGCCCTAGGGCCGATAGCCTAGTACCAACCTATGAACCAACCTATAACTCCGAGATTGCACTACAGTTAGGAAAGGGCAAATTTTCCGATCTTCACTGTACTGTGATCTCACTATAACAGTTCGTTGAACAGCATCTTCGATGTAAATTGCTATTCTCTGAACTGACTTTTCATGATTTTAATATGGACCCAGTAAAAAAAAAATATGAATCTTTGAATCTGTTCAACAGATATGTAGTGTAAGGGGTTTAATTCCACAGACAGTGTCTAAAGATATCACAAGCTATATTAATTTTACAACTGTTATGTATGCAGGTATTGTTACTTTTTATATATCACATTAGAACAGTGTTTTATAGACTTCTGCACTGCACTGCACAGGAATGCATATTGTTTATGGTGAAATAAGCTGTCCACATAGTCAGCTGCATAACTGGGGTCCCACAGGAATATGATTATGTACATATCACTGTCTTCTTTCAGATGCCCAGCTGTCCTAGGGGGCGACAATTTCTCTCTACTAGATACTAGTTGCTCTCCAAAAACAGGAATGGAGGCTCCTTGGCCATGCAGGGAATACAATTTGGAGTAATGAAGTGTGGACTGACCCCACCATTATGATTAATTCAGTTGGTGGTCACATCAGATTCTGCGAGGCCTGTCAATGCTGCTACTCAGACATGATCCTCCATGCAGCCAACAGGTTAAGATGATCTGAGAAATCAAAGGATGCCACCAGTGGTGGGCCATCATTGATCCTGCATACAGCAACAGCGGAGAGATGCATAACAGGGTGTGGGATAGAAGCTGGAGTTCCAGGCCAAAAATGTAAGTCCTACTTTCCATGACATAGCTGCATATAGATTAACTCACTGCATATTGTTGTTGCATGCACATTCATGTTTTAACCTTTTTGATTTACAGCAGCAGAATTGAGCCATGCACACATATCCACATAGAGTGATGATGATGATGACGAACATAAGTTTAATAGCATGTAGTCATATAACTGCAGTACAGATAGAACAGTGCAACCAACATGTGTAATGCTGTCTGGATTAATATTCACAAGTCCATCTAATTCTGGCAACACCAGGAAATGGCAGGTGAGTGTCTCCATACTCTGCTACTGTAACCACTATCTGTTATTGCTTCAGCCTCATTTCATGCCATTGCTGTTTACTATCATTATGATATTTTCCTATCATTGCATACTACAGGTACATCCAGTGGAGGTTCAAGCCATACAAGTGCAAGTACAGACAGATGAGGAATGTAACGGTAACAGGATCATAGTTTGCATCAATGTGTAGCACACGTGATACATTACATTAATGTAACTTTTTTCAGCACAGAGCCATCTGGCCAAGAAGTGCAACAAATGTCACATGAGTATCTGCAGCCCCTATTACTGTGTTGCATATGTCATGCTGTCAGTATTCTGTTGGCTAAATATGTGTCTGTGGTGTCTTTCTTTTTATTTTCCTATTGTAAGATCCACAGTACCAACATACAAACCCAGCAATGTGAGTCTGTCAGTGGTATGCTATTAACTATCTTGCATATATGTCATTGCTATTACTTCTGTTGCTGTCCTCCATCAATAGTGTAATTCTTCCCATTCTTAGGCCAGACTGCTTCGATCTCATCAACTCCAGAAACAAGTGGTATGTCTATGCAAAACTTTCTGTTTGTTTTAATGATGTTCAAATGGTTAATGGTGACAATGATGTGATTAATAATGCTGATTTTTTTCCCCTACAACACTTTAAGTTCATTCCTTTACACCAGCACTGTCTTCCCAGGAGGAGTTGCCAGGTGTATGATTTGTTTGTATTCATCACGTGTCATGTATGTCGGCTATCTAACCTAATTGTCTGCTCCCTGTTATGTAGATTCTGTGACCCATACATCAACAAGACCTCACGTAAAGTCATTATTATGCGTAACACTGCAGTGAGATATATGTGTCATATGGCTTTAACAATATTCAGCATGTGATGTAAGCACATTGTCCTGATCTGTGTCATCTGTCTCTTCTTTTAGCACATCAACCATCTGTATCCTCCATTAGCCTAGCTAGTGATCATGATGTGGGATCTAATGTGTCTCAGTATGGTAGCATGGCCCCTGGCACTCAGGACAGTGATGTGGTGATACAGTTCGGACAAGATGGTGACAGTCATGTGAATGCAGCTGTAGCCTCAGATGTGGAAAGAAACTTGTATGACCATTATGAGAATAAGGGGGCATCAGATGGTGAACAGGATGAGGCCAGTGAACAACAGACCCAAGCTGAGACTGCTGCTGCTGCTTCTGCTGATGTGGACAGTCCCCCACAACACAGTGATACTGGCCATCACAGTCGCTGTAGGAGTGCAAATGGTGTGCATGAACAGGTGTAAGAGGGTGTCTGACAACTCTTGTAGGAAAATGAACATTCACAGAATCATCATGGATCAGTCATTACATGTGCTTGCCCTTGCTAAAGATCATGTTGCACACCAGCAGTGTGTGCTGCATGAAGGACAGGAGCACAGACACAGTGAAGTAATGTTGTCATTGGCTGCTCAAAATGAAAATATCCTATCTGTGGCACAGACATTAGAAACCCTGCCTATACAGTACTACCACAGTGTCAGAGTACAAGCAGGGTTCTGCATGTTACAACTGTGTTTAGACAATTACCACATGGGAGAGGCAGGTCCCCTCTCAGCAGAACCAACCTTCCCACCAAGCATCAGTGTCAATACTTCAATGTCCATGTTCTTCTATTGCTGGCCCATCTGCTGTGGTCCTACCAGTCTTGCTGCTTCACATCAACATGCCATGTCACCCTATCAGTCTCCTCTGTGGAGCAACCTAGGCCATGTAATTCTATACATGGTGGGGCAGAGCAGGCTGCAGTGTGAGCCATCAGCATGGTCACCCTAGACTGTTAGGCTGAGTCCAACAGTTTAATAAACATAGCTGACACCATGCATTACATTACTTTATCCGTACTTTACTGTGATATATTTGGCTTGTGATATTAAAAGTTCTGCATTATTCCCTGTGTTCTTTCTCATTTTTTATGCTAATTATAGCATAGAGTTAGGAATGTATTGCACTGATGTGTGTCCCTTATTGTTTGCCATACATTGATACAACAATCTGAATCTGTATGCATATCAGTTTCAGCTGTGTCCTGAGTTGATGATCTTTGTTGTGATAGATTTGTATATGTTCATTATGTTATATATATTATGATTATGGTGTTATGTCTGATGCTCAGTGTGTACATGTAGTTAGTAATTGCCTTTACATGCACTCCATGCTGCTGTGGTGGGACAACACCTGAGCATCAATTTTAATCAATGTACTCATGTGCATGTGGCTTGTCATGACTCAAAGCTGTGGATTAGATGCTGCTGTATTACTTGGGCCTGCACTTGTGGTTGCACCTTACTTTTCCTATGTTTGTGTCTTCTGCCACTTATGTCCTATTGCTCCACCTATGATGCTTATGGCATGTTGTCTTCAGACATCTGGGATACTTGGGGTAGTTTATCAACACCTGCAGCTGGCAGACCACCATGTGCTCTAGTTAGCATGTTGTGCAGCATGGAACACACCATTTACATCTGTCCTGCCTTCTCAAGTATGAATTGCAGTGCACCACCAGATGTGTCTAGGCATCTGAACCTAACATTCAGTACACTGTGGTGTTTCTGCTTGTTGCATGTGATCTGTTGTAGGCCTCCTCTGCAGGGTTGGATGGCTCACTGTATGGTGCCATTAGTCACTGCTCAAGTGAATAACCTCAGTAACCTGTTGTGGAAAATAAAAACACATTTAGTCATCATGGATATTGCTGGGAATAGTATCCATAGATTGCATTCTAGCTATGCTCCTGTACTTACACAGTAGTAATCCCTTAAGTATTTCACCTTGTTGGAATGCAGCCTTCAGGCCACTTCCTCTTCATATGCAGCATCATGGACACTTCCAGGGTATATTGCCATGATGTTTGTTATGCTGCCATTTGCTACACACACAAACTGGCAGTTGATGGATAGTGATCCATTTCTGTTTATATATCAGTCTGCTTTAGGATGTACTGGTGCCTTGAAAGGTATTTGTGTGCAGTCTATTGCAGTGAGTACATGGGAGAAGTTTACAATACTGTAAATCTTTTTCATTACAGTTCTCTGCTTCATGGGGTAGATGGAAAGTATATGTAGTCATCCACACTATTGCACATTGCTGCCAGGGATTTTGCCAGGATACTTCTGGCAGCTGTCTGTGACACTCCCACAGCATCCCCCATACTGCAACTCTGACTGGCTGCCCTTCTAGTATGCACAGCCGCATCCACAGTTATGGCTTGCACCACTAGAGTCTGTTGCAGTTCATTAACTGCAGGTTTCATTTTTATACTACTTTTGGTATTGTTAGTAGTAGCTTTCATTCCTTGAAGTTCATAAAGCATATGCCGAGGATTTCAAAAACAGAGTTGGCAGTTTGTTGAATTGAAGTTGCATTTGGAACACCTGATGTGTTCTGGAATATGACAAACATGCACTGAATCTGTAATTATCCTACAATGAACAGCTAAGTAGTCTGCATGACTTCAGTGTGTCTTCTAAAATCACATCTGCAGGAGATGTATTGAAGTCTCCCTTCAGCATACTGCTCTGTCCATAAATAGCATTCGCAAACTTTATGGAATCTGGCCCACAATATTCCTCAGGATTTAATAAAATCCATGTAGGCACAGTGTAGAGCCTACACAAAATGTTAACATGTCTATGCACACAGTTCCCCCTCAGCAGCATACCATGCATATTAATGATGGTACATTGCTGAGGGAGAGGCAAGGATCACAGTTATTAAATCAGTGCAGGGAGTGGTGTAGTGATAACCATGTCCACATAGGAGTAAGAGACTCACTGCACTGTGCTAGTGTATTTTTATTTAATTTTATCTTTGTTAAAAAAGCATGTTTGCACGGTGCATGACCGAATCACCTAGAGTCATTTGGTCATGCACTGCACAAACATGCTTTTTTTTTTGTTAAAAAGACATAAGACAGTGGTAATGGAAGCAAATTGGGGGAATCAGAAGAAGCTGAGAATAGAGATAGAAGGGAAGATAGTGGAAAAGGTAAACAGCTTTAAGTATCTGGGAGGGGTGGTGGAGGGAAGGGAAGTCTGAATGAAGAGGTCAAAGCTAGAATCAGAGGGGCTACAGCCAACTGGCATAGAGTATATGATGTAGTCTATGATAGAAGAATGCCAAAAAAGCTGAAAAGTAAGGTGTACAAGACAGTGGTGTGGCCAGTACTACTATATGTTATAGAAACCTGGACAGTAAAGGTAGAACAGTTGAAGAAGCTAGAGGTGATGGAAATGGAGTTCCTAAGAAGGGTAGAAGGATGCATACTGTGGGACAGATGAAGAAATAAGGACATAAGAGCAGAAGCCAAAGCAACTCCAATTGCAGAAAAGATCAAAAAGAACAGATTTTGGTGGTTTGGACACGAGCAAAAAAGGAGAAGACAATCTGGTGAGGATGATTTGGGACAGACAGGAAAAAGGTAAGAGGAAGCAGGGATGTCCAGAAAAGAGGTGGATAGATTGTTTGAAAGAAGATCTGCAACAGTCAGGCATGAGTGTTGAATAAGACAGGGGTGTGGTACTGAACTGAGAGAGTTGGCGACAGTTAACATGTTACGCCAACCCCATGTAGAAAAATGGGAAAAAGGAGGTTGATGTTGATGATGATGATGTTTGTGCAGTGCAGAGTGCAGCAATGCTAAGTGGTGCCCACTGTTAAGACAGCAGACACCGACTACACATCTGAAAATTGAAACTGGATATTATTAATTATTTAAATGTGATGTTTAAATGTATCAAAGCACGTTTGTGCTGTGCGGCATGGAGCTTAATAATTAATTCAGTGATATATGTGAAGGTATACCAGGTTTCTTGATATCCACGTAGCTAAATGGGTACAGTGATGGCTTCATGGGTAGCAGGTCCAGGATTTGAATATATGGAAGGGAAATCACTATTTAATTTTAATATATAAATTTTGCAGACTAATTTAAAATATGGCTCCACTGCACTCTGCTAAGCCCTTCTGAGACCTGATAAGACTTGCTAAATGCCACAGAAAATAAGAACTGCCAATGTTTATCTGCTGCTCAGCTCTACTTGGCTGGTTTGCACACTGCTGAGCTCCACTAAGACTCCAGTTCTTTGTGTTTTTGCACTTCTCAGTTCAGCTGCACTGGTTTGCACGGTGCTAATCGACGTGGTGTTTTTTTTTTAACATTGCCCAATGATGTGTAAGGGTGGGAAAAAAGCCTATATTAAGCCCAACAGCCGGGAATACAGCAGCAGCCAATGGAGGTCTACCTCTGACAGGTGCTATGGCTGGTGTTGGTGAAGGTGTATGCTTTTGGGCACAGCATTGGGGCATTCTGGAGTCCAGGGTCATGGTTGGTCTCCTAGTTAAAAACCATGAAGACTGGCTGCTGCAAGGAGGTTTCCAGGACTCAGATGGTAAGGTGGAGGCCTGGGACCAGCTGACCAGAGAACACACCAGTGTTACTGGTATCCCCCACAGGTGATCAGTGTTGTCACCACCATGATGACCAGAAATGATTAAAGGGGGAACTCTTGGACACCTGGATACAAGAAGCTCGGGCAGGGAATGGCTCACAAGTATGTAAGCAATTTCATCTCTGTTTCACCAATATCTAATCTGAACATGTGCAAAACTGGCATGCATAATGGTGTGCTTCTCTCCCAACAGCTGCAGAAGTGAGGGCTCACAATGCTGACACACACTGGGTGCCTAGCCAAGTTGCACTATGAGTGTGGTGAGTATGGATGTAGTATGATAACTGTAGTGAAAAAAGCAAGAAAGTGTAAATAATTGCATGAAAGCATATACAATAAAGTCTGTAGTGCAATAAATGTGGAATTAGAGCAGCATTGCAAGAAGTGAATAATGCCAACTGTAGTGCAATAAAAACATGAAACAATACCAATAACACCAAGGACAATGGTGTACATCAGGATTGTGTTGTTGTAAGCATTGCAGTAGAGCTGTATGCATTCAGGTTGTAAGGTAAGGAGCTGCAGTCAAGTATAACACTGTAATAGCTGTAGAATGCAAATCTAATGGCTGCCAATTGTATTTTTAAGTGATATAGTACTGTTTAAGGCTATTGCTAGGCCAATATTGTTCACATAATGCTCTGTCATCCACAAACATGAGGTAATCAAGGTACATGGGTGAGGTAGCCCACGCTATGAACTGATATTGTTTGTTGACTTCTGTTAAATGAAAAAATACTGTAATAAAAAAGATCAATACACAGAAGGTTCAGGTTCAGGTTTTTTACTAGTGTACACCAGGAGGCAAAAAACGTACAAGTACAGAATTTTGTCTGAATGAAACAGGAAGAACACAACTTTTATAGTATTTCTTACTAGTATTAACCCACCTGGCTGACGTAGTCAGTCACAAGGGGTTTTACATCACTTTAGCTTACAATATTCTATTCATCTAAAATGCTGATACTACATTTTGCTTAAAAAGTTTTCTGGTAAATAACGTGGCCTTGCTAGCCACCTGGTTAGTTATAATACCCTTTTACTTTCCACTCAAGGTTCTAAATTAATTCGAACATAATAGTAGATACAGTTCTCAATACATTTTCCTTGTTACATGTTATCATTTCCTCCTTGCAGCCGATGCGTTATCTAGTAACATATACAAGGTCGATTGCTCAAGCTGAAAAGAGCAGAAGATTCTCATTATTTCACACATTTAATTTCCTGATCCAGCAGATAATCACTTGTGAAAAGCATAAACATTAATTCTTGCTGAGCTAGCAGCTGCTGGGGTCAGAGGCCAACTTGCAAAAGGCACACTGCAGTTTCCTAAAGCTTCTTGCAGTTTCATATGAATTAATTTTTCTTGTCATAACATTAATAGAATAAAATGCATTATATCTTTCTTATTTCTTAATAAGCACTAAACATATACATTAATACATATTTTTCTAACATTTTCCCCCCTGTTAATACTTTTTATTCTATTCTCAGAAGTTTAAATGATTTTTATTTCTTCTCCTAACCTCTTCTACTTAGGATTTGCAGTTAAGGGAGTCATTCAGTTTAGACTTCAAGGAGAATTTCATTTGGAACCAATTCCTCAAGTTCAATGTCTTGATACAAGGTTTCAGAGACAGACATATCTATAAAATCTTTAATTAATCTTTTCATGCAGGGGATTCCACAACAAACACATGCTCTTAATAGGAGTAAATCCACACAAATGGCAATCAGAATATTCATTAGGATGGAACCCCACCCCCCAAACAGATTCTGGAAAAAATCCGTCAGAGGGTTTGGGCCTGGTTTCTTGCTGAATCACCTTCAGATGGTTATTAATTTCATGTCTATTATCTGGTATGTACGCACAGCATTCTTCTTTGATAAGCACACATACCACCTCTCGCCGCTAGGGTGAAGTCAAGATCCATCCGATTTTGCAACACAACAGTTCTCATGGTATTCAGTTCATCAGTCACTAATTCAAGAGCAGAAAAAGTTGCATTACTCATTACTTTGAGAAGTTTTGACAGTTTTCTCAGCTCCCAAATTGATTTGACTGCACGATACGCTGGGAGTATACCTTCCCAAGATATAACACTGTCACTCAAGTCCATATGAGTCAATTTGTCTTTGTCCTTCATGGAATTATGGTCTTTCCAACCTGCTTCAACTCACCCTACTGGATTCACAGGTTTCTCGATTGGATCTTTGGTTTTCTTGGAAACATCTCTCACGTTCCGTATTTTACCCAGAGGTAATTCCGCAGTGTGTCGTATGGCCGGCACCAGGTAGCCCAAAAAACAACTGCCGGACCAATTCTCAGGTAGCCATTTGTATGACTTTTTCCCACACACAAAATAACAGTTTTCAACTTTAGTGCTAAAACATTTTCTTATCTATGATTGACAATTGTTTAATCAAAACAGGATTTCTTTGTACTTCATTCAATGTCGTTTTCATTGAGTTCAAATATGAATCATAGTTAGTATTGCAAACAGTACTCCCACTTTTAGTCTTAATATAACATTTATAAGATATTGTTATGTTACAGTTACTCCAGCCCACCTGGAGAGTATCATTCTTGAAAAAACACACAATCCCTTTTTGTGTAACAGGTAAATACAATGCTATTTTATCCTGTGATCTCACAGTTCCTGTGTCAAAAAGCAAATTCTCCCAAGTCTCATTGATCCCTAAAGGAACAGCGGACATTAGTAGTCCTCCATATGCTGTTGGTATAGCTGTACAAACCCAGCAGTTTGAAATGTTCATAGTCTCAGCATATACACGTTTAATTGCTAGGTATGTGTTAAAGTTTGTTTGCCAGTCTATGGATGTCTCATCACGTTTATCCAGTTTTACTTGTGTGGTTGAGAAATGAAAAAAACACAACAAAAAGAAAATTGTCAAAAGTACAGTCAACAAGTGTACGCTCAATAATATGATTATGCAATATTTTTGAGATTGGTCTGCATTCTTATCTTTGGCCATTTTGTTCTTGTTCTGTAACAGTTACAATGTTTTTATCAAGTTGAAAGTTCTTTACCAGTTTACAGTGCATCAAATGGATCCAAGATGACCTTTCGGCTATTTTGACTGCAGTAGGTGTGGCCAGCAGTACCTGGTATGGTCCTTCCCACTTCGGGCTTGCCCAATTCTTCCTCTTTGTTACCTTCACCCAGATCCAGGAACCCGGGGCTAGAATTGCTTCCAATGGTCTGGTCTGTTCTTTATCTGAAAAAGAGTTAAACTGCAAAAGAGATTTATTTGTTAACAGTTTCCTCATATAACTAGCTATCGAACTATCAGCCTCGTGGTCTGCAGGCATGAGAGCTTTCCACTGATGTACATAATATGCCCTCCCAAACACCATTTCAAAAGGAGTTAAACCCTTTGCATTTAGAACTGTTCGCATGCTCAGCAGCGCCAGAGGCAGACAGTGCACCCAGTTCTTCTGTGTTACGCTGACTAACTTTCTAAGTTTGTTCTTAAGGACTCCATTGTGCCTCTCCACCAGTCCTGCAGACTGAGTGTGATAAGCACAATGGTTCTTAAGGGAAATCCCAATGAAGCATCCCAATTGCTGTATGGTCTGATTCACAAAATGTGTACCATTGTCACTATAGATCCTTTCCGGTATGCCAAATCTAGGAATAATCTCCTTTATGAGAGCTTTTGCCACTGTTGTTGCATCCGGGTTTTTAGTCGGAAAGGCTTCCACCCATTTGGAAAACATATCTACAATGACAAGGCAATACCTTTTGTTATCACATTTTTTCAATTCTATAAAATCCATACAAATAGTATGGAACGGATATGGCGGTGTAGGAAAACTTCCTTGTTTAGGTTTAAATGCCCCTTGTGCATGATGTTTGTTACAAATATGACATGCCGCACAAAATGTTTTTGTGCAATTTGTGAATCCGTATGTTTGGAATATTCGATTTACTAACTGTACCATCCCCCCTGTTGAGACATGGCACTGCCCATGGCTCAACAAAGCTGCATATCTAAACAAATTAGACGGTAAAATTGTTATTTTTCTCTTTGGAGATGTACAGCCCGTTTTCAAGGATTGCTCCTCATTTTTCCCATTTTTGTTTCTCTGCTTTTGTAGTAAGCGTCTGCATTGTTTTTAACATTTCTAGGTCTAAAATTTCAGAGGGTTGTAATTCCTGATCTAAAAGTAAAGTTTCTGAGTCTGAAGCTGCTTCGTCAGCTCTCGCATTACCTTTTGAAATTCTGTCCTGCTGTTTCGTATGAGCTATGCATTTGCAAATAGCTACTTTAGTAGGTAACTGAATAGATTCTAACAATTCTAAAATAAATTGCACATGATTAATTGGTTTACCACTAGATGTTATCATCCCTCTATTTTTCCACTGTCGTGCAAAAACATGTACAGTAGAAAAAGCATACTGACTGTCAGTATATATGTTTACACATTTGTCTTTTGCTAAAGTACAAGCTCGTGTTAAGGCAATCAATTCTGCTGCTTGTGCAGACAAGTTATGTGGTAAGGATTGGGCTTCTAAGGTTTCAGTGTCTGTAACTATTGCATACCCCACTAGATTTTTCCCTGTAGGGCCCCTTCTGCATGAGCCGTCCACGTAATATGTCACCTCGGCCTTATCCAAGGGAATATCCGTGAGATCTTGTCTGGGTAATGCTTTCTGCTCAATTTCCTGCAGGCAACTGTGTGGTGTGCCATCCACAGGAGTTGGGAGCAAAGTTGATGGATTTAATGTCGTGCATCGTTCAATTGTCATATAAGGTTGGCTCAACAGTATAGTCATACAGGAAAGGTGTCTAGCAGGAGAAAGATAAGCTACCTTTTCTTGCAGTAAAATTATCACAAATGCATACGGCACTCTCAATGTGAGAGGGTGGAATAACACCACTGAGGCTGAAGCCTGTGCTGCCATTGCAGCTGCAACCACTGCTTGCACACAGTGGGGCAAGGATCGCGCCACTGGGTCTAACTGTGATGAATAGTAAGCTATGGGGCGTTGCTTATCCCCATGTTGTTGTGTCAACACTGATGTCATATATCCTTGCTTACAGTCTACAGTTTGAAAGAAACGTTTATGATAGTTTGGTAATCCTAGAAGTAATGAAGAAGCTATTAATTGCTTCAACCTGCAGAAAGCCATTTCTGCTTCAGGTGTCCATTGTAATAAATTCTGTGCTGCCATCGGCTTTTTGTATATGAGGTTGGTCAGTGGAGAAGATTCCAAAGCATAGTTTGGTATCCAACTCCGGCAGAAGTTAGTTGTTCCCAGGAAGGACATCATTTCCTTCTTGTTTGCTGGTTTGGGTGCTTGTAAAATCGCTGTCTTTCTTTCCTCATCTAATATTCTACCTTCTTTGGATATTACATATCCTAGGTATCTAACCTGTTTTCTCCAAAGCTGTAGTTTGCTTTTGCTTACTTTGTGTCCCTGTGTTGCTAAGAATTGTAACAGTGCTATGGTATCCTCCCTGCATTGCTGCTGGGTGGGGGCTGCTAGCAAGATGTTGTCTACATAAAGTAGAATTTGACTCCCCCCCGGTGGGGTGAATCCCACCAAATTACTAGCCATTTCTTGTGCGAATATTGTTGGACTCTCACAATATCCCTGTGATAGTCGAGTATAGGTATACCTTTCCCCCTGAAATGTAAATGCAAACCAATATTGGCTATCAGGATGTATAGGTATTGAAAAGAAAGCATTGCTGATATCTACCACAGAGAAATATTTCTGGTGAGGTTTCAAATCATTTAACAAAGTGTGTGGATCTGGCACTATAGGTGCTGTAGGTATTACTGAATTATTTACAGCTTGTAAGTCCTGAACCATACGCCATTCCCCGTTTGCCTTTTTAACAGGAAATCGGGGTGTATTACATGGTGAATCAGGAGATTCTACCAGTACTCCTTCTCTAAGCAATGCTGCTATTATAGGTTTGATTCCTATCTCTGCATCCTTTCTCAAAGGATATTATCTCTTTTGTGGTCTGAATGCTGACTTTGGTGTAATAGTAACTGGTCCTGCTATTCGAATAAGTCCTACATCTGACTTGCCTGTTGACCAAAGAATCTTTGGTATGTTACATAAGGCTTTCTCCTCTTCTTCTAATAAGAATGGTAATCAGCTGTCCTCGCTAGACTGCAAGTGTACAGCTGGGTGTGCCTGTGTTAACCAATTCAGTTTTTGTTTCTGTATTCCCTGCTCTGATAATTCTAAATCAGTTTGTTTCTCCCATATCGTTACCTTTTCTCCTAGGTCTGCCCATTTTACATTTTTGTTCTTAGTTAAACTGACGTGATAATTGATTAGATTTGTATAGTGCAAGGAATTCTTGAGGTAATGAGCAGCTAACAACACTGTTTCCCTCAGTATCCCAGTACAGATTATGTAACACTAATCTGTTGGCACGATTTCTGAACAATTCTTGCTCATATTCCTTATCAGGTCCTGGTGTGCTACAGTAATACAGAGTGCAATGCAACAAATGCTGTCTGTCAGTGTCAAGGGAGGGGGATTTACTGATGGCTACATTCATCAGTTCCTCGGTCACTGCCTCTGGACCAGTCGTAACCAAGTCCTGGCTGTACCAATAAAAAGTTTCACCCTCCGGTCGCACCACAAAAGTATCCATTTGTCGCTGTGCCTCCATACCCTGCATAGTCGGAACTACTGCTATGCCAAATATCTGCATAAGGTCCCTACCTAATAGGCTCACTGGACATTTTGCAGAAACAACAATTTTACTCCTTTGAGTCATCCCTGAAACATGGTCAGTTATTGCTATATCATGGGAAAGTGGTTCCCGGTATAGCTGTCCATTAGCAGCTTTCATTAATATATAATCAGGTGATTCTGAATGTTCCGGTAACTTGGAGGGGTGTATCAGAGTCCGTGATGCTCCTGAATCACACAGGAATTTAACTTCCTTCCCCTCCACCAGAAGTGTAACTTCCGGTTTTGTGTCTGCTAGGTAGAACTCTAGGCTCAATAATGCTAAATCTAAAACCTAATTTTCTTCATCCTCCATGTCTACTTGCACTTCCTCTACTCCTTCTATCACATTTACATTTGTTCTTTCTTTATTGTCTTTTCCCGATGATTTCTGACTCTCGTATGGTGTATCTTCACCATCATATAGTCAGTCCTCATCTCCCTTATCCTCTGTGGTTACCTTCTTATTTTGTTTGCAATCCCTAGCTAGATGTCCTTTCTTCCCGCACTTAAAGCATTCACCTCTCTTTTTCCTTTCTTCAAAGTCCTCTGACCATTTGTCAGACTGTTTATTTCCCTGTGCATTTTTCTTACCCTGTTTACCAGACTGTAATACATAAACTTGAGCTCCATCTTCAGCAGTGAAGACTTGCGCTTTCTTTTTCTTTTTGCTATTAAAATGTCTTAAAGCATGACTAGCATATTCAAGTAAGGCTTGTAATCTACTTGTTCGATGATCTATCATATGCTTCGTAATGAAGCTACTAGTAGGTGCAATGCAACCTTTTAAAAATGCATTTTTCAATTGTTGTTCATACGGGGAATCATTCGTTTGATTTTCAGGAACTGTCATGCCACTATGATTGTTAAAGCACTCTAATAATCTGGCATAGTACCCATCTACTGTTTCATTTTCTTGCTGTATGCATTGATTAATACAAGTCCAGTCTGCTCTAGGTTTCCATTTCTCAGAGATTCTGTCTGTAAGGCCTTTTACTCTATTGTCTAGTTTTGCATCACTATGTGGGAGTGGCTTAAATTCTGCATTACGAGGATTCCAGGTGCCACAAATCATGTGCCAATCTGGACCTACAATTTGTCTAACTACTTTTTCTACTTCTTCCCCATTTAAGTGGTAACTTAACCTCATGCCTTGTAAATCTTCTAGGAATTTTGTAAAATTAACTTTTGGATGGGGAATTCCCTCAGTAGCCTTCCGGATATCCTCCGGTGTCCATGGCCTATATACCAAGAGGGTTGGGTCCTGTCCAACTTGTCCTGCCTGAGGATTTGGTACCTCTATAAGTGGACATATTTCTTCCTCACTCTCAGCTTGTAAATTTCTCTCCATTTGATACAATTCTATGTCTCCCTGTGTTTTACGTGTTTGGGACCTAGTTTCAATAGGATCTCTAACAAACAATTTTGGTTTCACTGAGACATCAAGATACCGCGGAGGTGGACCAGCTTGTCCACCCGCTTCATATCCTGAAAAAGGGAGTGAGGGGGAGGAGGAGCCATTGCTACTACTATATTATTATCTTCTTTGTCTAAAAACAATGCCTTTGAATTACTACTCTTTTGTTCCCTACGGTTTGCTTCCTCAATCCACCTGTGTGCCTGAGGAATGCCTAATTGCCGTTGTTTCTTTGCCTGACCTTTTGCATCACATTTAAGCTGTTTAAGAAGTTTAACAAGTGAAGATTTGTCTAATTTCCCATCAAATTCATGTTTGTTAACCCATTTTGCATAATATCTAACATTATCTGCACGTTGTAGTTGCATATATTTTGCGTCTTCGGTTAGGGGCGGGTCTCGCGATGTTTTAGTGCACTGATTTCCCATGTTAATAAGTGTTATGTAACCCTTTTACCACGTGGTATGACAACTTCAGTTCCTTTCACAGTTTATCTAGAATAACTGCCTACCTTATTCTGTTACCCTGATCTATGAGCAAATAAACAGTAACTTTTCTTGTCCCTGATCTGTATGACAAATCTGACAAAAAAAACAATATTTACTGTAACCTAGTCCCTGATCTAAAACAGAAAAAAAGGCAAAAAGTCTCCCTACCTGAGCCTCCGGTATTGAGCAGTCATGGTTCGAAGTGGAGATCCGCTCTTCAGCCACAGATCAGAAAGTGGCCAGCCTCTTTAAACGACAATTCAGTCGGAGGTCTTTTCACTCAAGAAGAACCACTTTGGTATCTTCTCCTGCATGCAGACTTCGACCACCACTATGCTCTGATCCGCAGCTTCTGAGGGATTCCAGTACGCAAAGGACCAATCTGTTAAATGAAAAAATACTGTAATAAAAAGATCAATACACAGGAGGTTCAGGTTCTTTACTAGTGTACACCAGGAGGCAAAAAACATACAAGTACAGAATTTTGTCTGAATGAAACAGGAAGAACACAACTTTTATAGTATTTTTTACTAGTATTAACCCACCAGGCTGACATAGTCAGTCACAAGGGGTTTTACATCACTTTAGCTTACAATATTCTATTCATCTAAAATGCTGATACTACATTTTGCTTAAAAAGTTTTCTGGTAAACAACGTGGCCTTGCTAGCCACCTGGTTAGTTACAATACCCTTTTACAAAAGTTTCCACTCAAGGTTCTAAATTAATTCGAACATAATAGTAGATACAGTTCTCAATACATTTTCCTTGTTACATGTTATCACTTCCTCCTTGCAGCCGGTCTGTTATCTAGTAACATATACAAGGTCGATTGCTCAAGCGGAAAAGTGCAGAAGATTCTCATAATTACACACATTTAATTTACTGACCCAGCAGATAATCACTTGTGAGAAGCATAAACATTAATTCTTGCTGAGCTAGCAGCTGCTGGGGTCAGAGGCCAACTTGCAAAAGGCACACTGCAGTTTCCAAAAGCTTCTTGCAGTTTCATATGAATTCATTTTTCTTGTCATAACATTAATAGAATAAAATGCATTATATCTTTCTTATTTCTTAATAAGCACTAAACATATACATTAATACATATTTTCTAACAACTTCACATATATTTCAACCCAGTAAGAATAAATTGTGTACACCAGCATTGTTTATACTGATATATAGCATACCTACTATAAGTGTTATGCTTGTATTTCATGCATGTGTGCTCTACTGTCACTGCAGTCAAGTATAACAATGTAGTAGTACTGCCAGGTCATATTTTGGTTCCAGGTAAGCTTAAGGCAAATATCAGTCAGTCACTAATCAGCAGTGATTCAATAGCTCAGTTTGTTAAATGCTCCGTATGTAGTACATTTTTTCACACAGAGACCAGGGTTTGAATCCATTGCTATGTAGCACTAAGTATTACAGTAGTAGTCACATAATGCTCAAATATTCTTTCTCCACAGGAACTACAGGTAAATGGATGAGGTAGCCCATATTATGTGTAGAGAATTGTGTGTTTAGATTTCCCAGACTGTTAAAATCATTAGCAAGAATGTGAAAAATCAGCAATGTGCAGTCAGAAATAATATCTGTAATCCTGCTATGGCTGTATGTCTGGAGTGTCTGTTAAAAGTTGCTGCAGTTGATTAATACATTCCATTTAGATGTCCCCTACAGTCACTGCTATTGGGTTCTATTCACATGCCTGTCAACCAAGGCATGACTGCTGTTTAGTGTCTCTATTGTACAAATAAATGTCCCTCAAGTGTCACAATTTTATGTTATGTAATTAATAGTGCGTAATCTGCTTGTTACAGGAATAGCATGGCAATGAGTACCTAGATTGCAAAGTATCACCATTTCAGCCCACAAAACATCTTAGTAGGTATATAGGTCCACCTGATGTGCAATTGTTCTGTGCAGGTGTTTACCCACAGTTGTAACCATTTGGCACATAGTGTCCCATGCATAGAGCTTGAGAGGTATGTACATGCTATATCAGCTACAGGAGACTCGTACTCACTGTACACATAAAGAAAATACAAACCTGTAGAGTAAATAGTAGTACTGCAGTCATGGAATTAACCAGCAATGTTACTAATGGACTGATTTTCTCTCTCTCCCCACCCTTTATTTTCATTTATTTATTACTGTTATTCATTGATTATGGTTTATTATTAACTGTTTTTTGGGTCATGTGTTTTATTAATATTATGTTTCATAATGGATGGATATTAACATATCTTGTTAAATTACCTATTTTGTTGACCTTAAGCTGTAACAGTTACTGGCATGCTGTTATACTGACTGTTCTGTTATTTATTGTTGTGTTTCCTAACATGCATTGATATGTAATTGCATTATTTCCAATGTTTTGCCATGCTGTTATTACTAACAATGTTTTGTTAATAACTAACCTATACTTATTGCTATATCTCTATTACCACAGCATGTCAGGGTAGGTGGGTTCCTGGTGATCCACCTACCTTGCCTCAACTGGCTGTGGCATCAGGTCCTAGCACTTCTGGGACCCAGGCCAATGGTGCCCCCTTTGCTGCTCCTGCACCACCTACGGCATCAGGTGGAACCACCTCAGGGGACAGGGCTCGGCCTTCCCCTGGGAGTGGTGGCGGAGGGGCTGGAGTCATCCAATATCAGCTGCTGGTCATGGTGCACAGAATTGCTCACTGGAACTATGAATGCTGCTTGTGCCAGACTGACAGCACAATGGCTGACCTGGAGGGGCAGGCTCACCCTGGTGTCCAACCTCCAGCACAGCCACTTTTGGGGCAGTGAAAGAACAGTGTCAACTGTCCCATGGGTGGGGACATGAGTCATGCTGTTGTTGTCTGGAGGCATGTGTAACTTGAATTCCACAACACCCTCCCCAGCCAAGGTGTTTACCCCCTCATGTATCACACACCTCCCCTGTCTGCTGTCTTGTCCGTCTGCAAACGCATCCTCTCCTACCCAACTTACCTGCCCACATGTAACTATGTCCCTTCCCCCTACATTCCACTCTCAACTTAAAAAAAAAAAAAGGGCACCTGTCCCAAAAAAGAATATTGGCCCATTCATAGCTCTCCATGACCCACACGTGTCCACTGGACACCACTAATCTGGTCTAATTAGCTTGACAACACAGTTACGTTATCCTCACCCCTCTCTCTGGGGTTTGAGAGTCCAAATTCATTTACAAAATCTTGTCAAAATACACAGCTGTTGCTGTAGAAGATATGGATAGCTACGGTTCTTTCCTACACCCTTCCTGCAAGTCCCTAACTGCCTTTTACTATGTTATTCCCCCTGATTGTGCTCATTTCACAACTTTCCTAGCACCCTCTTTTTCTTTTCTTTATATTTTTTTAGCAAGGATTTGCGAGGTGGTGCGGTGGGGAGAGCTGCTTTGCTTAGCTAAACTTCAATGAGCTTTAATGATTAAATGTGTTTATGACATTGTTAGATACATGTACAAAATAAACACCTCTGCCAAGTTTATAACCTGGGACCCTCTTATTTACAACCCACTGCATTAACTGACCATGCCAGCCACACAGATCAGATTGAAAGCAGCTGCGTCCAGCAAATCTTACTGATTGCCACTCACAGTCATTAGGCATGTAACTGAAATAAAAACTAATGGGAAAAATGGGAATATACCTTGGACTCTGGTGCAATAATTCCCCCACTATACAGCCAAAGACATAATAATGGATGTAAGTGAGGCCTTTGATAGCAGGTATATGTGCCCTTTTATCAGCAACATGTAGAAAGACACCTGCTAAGGCAACAATGGCAAAGGCAATGTACAGCTGGGACCCTGGTGCAGAAATACAGCCGCATAAAGCCATGCACAGAATGATGGATGTAGAAATGTTTGTCACAGCCTGTATATGTGTACATATATCTTGCAGATACACTTGCTTTTTTTTTTACTGAATCAGTAGTGCAGCCTGTTAAATGCCTTCCATACAGTACATTTTGTCACTCACAGTCCTGGGTTCAAATCCAGTTTTGTGTTGTAGTTCAATTACACTATTGTGAAGACAGCAAGGAATGACTGAGTCATGCAGTCCTAATCCACACTGGTTACTGCTAGTTAATGACTGCTACCCAGTTTTGCATGTCAAAGACCTGCAGGTAGGGACACACTGCACATATCCGTATAGCCTAACTATATGTTACCTACTACTCTGTTATTGGAGCCGTTGCATATCAGATGTACCTTAATCACATACCTCGACCGTACTGGCTCTGCCATAATGACAATGCTGCCACAGCTGCCACAGTTACACATACCGCTTGCTGTCCTCAAAAGTGTCCACACTCCCCCATATGTGTGGTAGGCTGCAGCAGCAGCTGCGGCCTGTAGCATACACAGCTGTATGTAAATGTAGCTGCTACAGACTTACCATACCTCCCAATCCCCTAAAACAAGGGATACAGACACAGCCATATGTAATGGAGGGGCCCACAGATAGGGACATGTGTAATGGTTTGTCCCAACAAAGACAGTAGGTTGATAGAATAACAGCTATTGCATTAGCATGCATATACTGATGGGTATGAAGTCTGACACTCAAGTGTGTCTCTTTCCATACTGACCTTAACCCACAATGTTTGCCAATGAACTGCCAGATGACCACAATGTCATGGGACACTGACCATGCATATGAGGCGAAACTGTGGAAATACTCCATAAATCTCTACAGTTGACAGTTACAGTACCTAACCTCTCTGATACTGTATTTTCCACACCTCAGTAATGTCCATCTTAACAACTAAGAAAGGGGCCCAGCTCTACATGAAGGCCTTATATATTGCACTGTGGTGGCATGTCATTCACCAATCATAGTGCAATTCAGCTGTTTTGGCTGCAATTAGCAATTCTAAGACACAGATTGGTGCAGAGGCAATTACCTGCTAATGAGCAGTACCTTAAAAAGGCAAGCAGCTGCTTTTGGGGAACAGGTCTGTATGAGACTTAACTCACACAGAGAGCATATTACCAAAAGATTATCAGAAACAATAAGTTCAAAAAAGGAGTATTACACTCCACCAGGTATGTAACAGATTTCTCCATATAACAGGATGCAGATGGGAGGATGGAGGTATGGGAATAGTGATTACAACAGCAAGACTGCCTTAGATCTATAGTAATGACATGTCAGTGATACTCTGCTGTCCTGCACCTACAGGCATGCTTCTCAACTGCCCCTGATTTTCAATCACATCTCAGATCTGCCCCTGTCAATCCCTCCTACAAGGGCTGGCTATTGTAGGAAAGCTAGTGGATTACACATAATACATCATGATAATGAGTAAGGGTGTATACTTCTGTAATGTCAGATGATGTACTGTAATTCACCTTCCTCATTCAGTCACTGTCTCATATACATAGTTCTAACATTTTAAAAGTGTCCCTGAATGCCCCTGATGTACTCTGGCTAAGTCCTCATTTCTGTTGACATATGTCCCTGTTTGGTTGACAGCTATGCCTAACATACCTGTCAACCCCTTACAGCATGAAAGAAGGACAAAGCCATAATTTATGGGGAGACCAAAACCCAAACACAGAGACAGTGTTTAAATATTTGTCAGAGATCCACAAGTTTGTGTGAAACTGACCAATACTATGAGGCAAGCATCCTAACATTCTGTATAGCTGAGAGGTATGATGCCTACAGGGAACATATACTATAGCAGGTTTGCATTGTTTTCTGTTATTGTGGCACACTGGTGTTGCTGGAGTGTCCCCATATAGTTGTCGTAATAACACAGTTAATTATCTGGCAGTGGCCATATGGAATATCAGTGGGAGTTTGCCTGTAGGGGACACACCACAGTAGACTACAGTGCTGGGTGTTGAAACATACAGCAGAATCTGTCATGGCACACAGGGACATACCCCAGTATTGCTACTATCTTGGTGGTATCCACACAAGTAGTGTTGCCAGATTGCAGGGTATGACATGTGAGGAAGCAGTGGATAGTGCAGGTTATTATGGGTGTGCTGGATCTGTACATAGTGAACATCCACGTATCTGGTCCTGTAATATGTTCCCCTTTTGTTGTCTTTCAGGAACCATGTACCACAGGAGACATGTTCCCTTCACAGATGCGGAGAATGACATAATAGTGGATGGACTGAGATAGCACCATCATATCTTGTTGCCCAGGAGGAGGCATAATTTGAAGCAGTGGTAGTATTGTGGACAGACCATGTGTGGGATGTCAATCAGATTGGCCAACAGAACAGGTCCTTCGAGCAAGTCTGACACTGGGCCACAGATATGCTGAATGCTGCATTACAAAGGGCAGCTGCTTTTGCCAGGGATTGTGCAGCCACAGGTCGAGGGCCTTCGACAGAACAACCACACTCGGCTACAGAGGAATTCCTGGTGAACCTATAAGCACACAACAGCTCCCAGGCATCCATCACACCATACATCATGAAGGTGGGTGCCACAATGTCCACAGCAGAGGAGTATCCAGGTAAGCGTACTGTGTTCATCAGTGTAATACAGTATCAGTCATTGTGGAAGGCTGTATATAGCTGTACATGGATGTTAGGTCTATCTGCAGTGGGGGAGTTAGGGTTTATGCTAAGTTGTGCACACATACTCAGAATGTCAGCAATACAGCCAGTATCACAGTAGCTACTCTACATGTGGATATATGTACATATTACCTTGTAGTGCTGCAACCTTTTTTGGTGCTGACAATACCTGTCCCTCACATTTTGACAAGTCCAGCAGGTGTGGCCCATGTCCATGGTCCTGTACCTGGTAAGTGTGATACTGTTTTTTACAGATCATACATACCCTATGAAAGTTAAAGGCTGCCATATTGCCCTATGTACATATGTTGTGTTTAGCCAGAGTAGAATATTTGTATGTTCCATTCTGAAACAGCTAACTACTGTTCATAGACTGGTTAGTCACAGGTGTGTATTTGAATGACCATCGACACGTCTGCACTTATAGTTATGAGGCCTACACAGCCTGGTATACATGATGCAATTACTCCAAGATGCCTGTTCAAACACAAAAGGGAGATGCTACATACCTGAGGCAGTGACACTAGTACTGGCATATCATTGTCAAGATAGGTGTGCCAGATTTTATGTGTATTTCTATCACATATTGTGTCATATTGCATACCTTACAGGCAGATTGTACTGGCAACTTTACCTGGATGTGGCTGAAATGCATGTTATAAAGGGCTTGACTTGTCTGTGTATGTTGGTATGAGGTTGTCTGTTGTGCATGAAAGTGGAGATGAGAAGATGTGAGACTGGTAATGCAGTTGTAGATCCTCATTTGTATGTCTGTGTAGATTACCATACATAAAAGTGCAGGTAGTAATGTACTGCTTTTGTCTTAGTTTTCACAGGTGACTGGGGGGGATTGGAGTCTGTCCCTTCACTGTCAGTGTCTCATTGGACACTGATATGATGGTGGCCATAGTGAGGCACATGTGGGGTTGTTGGGGGCTGAATCTGTCCCAGAGGTTGACATCCGTCTTCTGCCCCCATTGTCACTGCATGCAGTCAGTATGGCCACACATACCCAGTCCCCAGGGGCCACAGATATTGGACAGGCAGAGAGTGGCGACATTGAACAGGACAGTGTGGCAACTATGGCATCGTGACTGTAGACAGTGGCCATAGCCAGAAACCTGTCAAGGTCTCACACAGGTGGACTGACAGGGGTGCTAGTAGGAGGATTGTTGTCCATCCAGCACCTGTTGCAGGTGTCACCATACCTCTCAACCTGCAAACATCAAAAATGCCATGAAAAATAGGTACAAATCTGTATGCTGATTAAAGGGTCTATATTAGATAAACAAAAGTTTATCTAATGGAACGCTCACATGAGCGAAAATTGTGGAACTCGAAACCACAATTGTGAGAGCACGGTACAGTGAAGATGGGAATATTTGCCCTTTCCTCACTGTAGTGCGATCTCGGAGTTGGAATATATATTTGGGGGTGGTGAGGGGGGTGCACCGCCCCACAACTGTGGTTTCGAGTTCTGCAATTTTCGCTCATGTGAGCGTTCGATTAGATAAACGTTCGTTTATCTAATATAGACCCTGGTTAACATCTAATTTACATACATAATTACATAACCCCACCCACTCCAATGGAATTGTGAGATACCAACTTTCGAACACAAACTGAAGAACAGATAACCAAAATATGGCACCAGCATCCCCCTGCAGCCATTCTAATATCCCATTACCTGTTTTTTTGCCCCATTTACCATAAACACTAATGTGTGCATACTGCTTTACTTCTACAAGGATTTGGATTTTAATTTTGCATTTTGCAGCACATCAATGCACAAACACTAAAAGACATCTGATAAACAAAGCAATACTGTCTCACAATGAAAATAGACTTGGCATTAAAACTTCTCTGCCCTTGAAACTCACATTCATTGAAACAGCATTGAAACATGCACCGCATCCAAAGAAAATGCATCTGGCCAGTGGTGGATAAAGATTACCTTTGGGCTGTTTTCAAATCATTGCACCTTGCACACAAAACAAGAACATACATGTGTTCTTTTCTTTGATACACCTTCCTGACTTTATTAAGTTATATTCCTTGTATAATACAGCACACTTGTTAGTCAGAGCGCATTATAAATTTCTTGTTTGAATGAACATTTTTCCAGTAGGCTGTACTGTAGGCAATGAAAGAAAATGCATGAACCAATAATTACAAAACTGCCCAATTCAGAACATTTCCATCATAAAAGTCTACTTCCACACCCAAACTATAAACAGAATGACAATAGTGTAAGCCATAGGCATCTTACACAGCTTCTCAAACTTATTTTCAATTTCAGGATTTTTTTTGGGGGGGGCGTCAAAAAACCAGGGACACATTTTAAACATTACTTGTACAATTTTGGAAACTTGATAGAATAAAATGTTGTGTTACCACCATGCATGTTCTTGGCAAGTCTTAAACCCAGAACACTTTACACTACAGTCAGTGCAACAATCCACTATGCTAAAACAGCAGTTTAAAAAAATAGGAAGACTGAAACTTAATGGCTGTCATTTAGTGAATTCAGTTCTCACTTCTCACCATAGCTCTCAACCTCTTAGCACAAAAAAACTGGACAAGCAACAAAGCTAATAATGGGGGAATAGTAAATAAACTGACTTCTCACTCACCATAGCTGTGAACGGTTAGCACAAAAAACCTGAACAAACAACAAAGCCAACAATGGGGGAATACAAATTCTGTTGTTACCATAGCTCTCAACTCTTAGCACAAAAAAAAAAAAAATCTGGGCAAAGCCTTCTCCTTGTCCATTCAGTTGTGGCTTTGGCTTTATAATATGTAGACATACAGTTAACATTCCTTGAAACTAAAAGAAGAGGTGTGCAGATAGACTACTTATTCAAATCCCTTTTATTTGTAGGGTAGTGGAATGATTAAGATTTTCAATTAAGATTAAATTGGCAGTTACAATGTAATTGTTAGCCTTACTTTTAATGGCATGGTAACTACAGCAATTTTCAATATGTACAAGTGCAAATAAAGAAACCAGAAGTGGTTTGCACTATGCAGACCAAAGTCAAAGAACTTGCAACAAAGAACAATAACGAAACCTGAAAGCTTTTAGTGTTTTATTTCAGGACTTTTAAATACAATAAACATGTATTGATAGACACTATCTTAAATTTTCAAGATTCATTTAAATCTTTTTAATCTCACAATTCAAAAAATAATGTCAAGGTTTTGTAACCAGTTAATCAAGTTAGCTAACTCGGTTGAAAAACAGCCTTAGTAATCAGCCAAACCTGATTGTACCACAGCTAGCACTCCACCTGGGCTCCAATAAGTAGTGTTATAGTAAAACAACTATATATATATATATATATATATATATATATATATATATATATATATATATATATATATATCAAATATTAAAAGCCAATATAATATTTTATTTAAAAAAAAAATAAGTTATATTACAAGTTATAGTCGTTAACTAACATATATAAATAAGTATTAAAAAAAGAAAAAAAGTTGTTACAATGATAAACATAGTTAAAAAAACCATTTTAAGTAAGAATACATAAAATAAAAATATTCATTATAAAAGTAGCAATGAGAGAGACATAATAGTATATATAATAGTAAAAGTAGATTCTTTTACAGAAGTAATAGTATATAAAGGATTAGTAGGGCTATAATAATATAGGGGAGATATAGGATTTTCAAGATTATATAATGGTTCAAGATTCAGTGAGTTATGTTTTGGTAGGAGAGGGTATTTCTTGTTGAGGAAATGGGAACAAGAATTAAGGAGATAGGGACTTTGTTGAACTGGTTGTTGGAGACATACAGGTTTTGGTTTGGGAGGATGGTTGGATAGTGGAGAATGGTTAGAGAAGTTCTTCAGGTTGAGTGTTACCGGTTGTGAGTTGCTGGTAGGTTGTACTGTTTGATGGGATGCTTCTTTGAGTTGGTTGGTTGACAAAGAGGGCACGGCGCCAGAATTGTTATCTGGTTGGTTAGGAGGTTTACATGGGATGATCGGATATGTTTCTTGCAGTGTATGGACTGTGTGCTACAGAGGGTAGAGCGTTACCTGAGGTTATAAAGTTTTTACAGTGATGAGTGAGTTGGTCTAGCTGGAGAAGCATGGGCAGTAGAACCAGCCAAGTAGAGTTTAGTTGTTTTACAAAGGTGGGTGCGAGGCTGAGAGGATGTTGAGGGTGGAGAGGAGGAGAGAATGTTAAGGAGAGAGTGATGTTTAGTCTGAGTTTATTGAGGAAAAAGAGCTAACCATGTTTTTTTTTTTGTTGGTAGATTTTAGTTTTGGGCAGTACATGGTTTGTAGTTTGTTAAAAAGTTTTTTATTCTGTAGTAATTATCAATGGTTTTAGTGGACATTAATAGCGGTTTGGGTTTATTGGTGTCAAATTTTAGTGACAATCAATAGTGTTACCCTAGTAATTTGGTACTGAAGAAGGGGTTGGTGGTAGTCCCATTATTTGGTTTTTAGTAGTGTTTTGGTAGGTTTTGGAGTATTGGGGAGTTCAGATAAAAGGGTAGACAAGGGACTAGAAAAAGAGGTAATTAAGTTTGCTGTTGAGGAAAACAGAGGTGAGTGAGATTTTGAAGCTGACAAGCCGCCATGGTATTGGGGGCAGGTCCTGTTGGAGAAGGAGAAGGGAAGATTCATGGTGATTAACCCAAGCCGCCAGCTGGATTGGACACAGAAGGTGGAGTTAATGATCCTTGAGTGTGACAAAGGTGCCTTTTAGGGACATAGAAGTGGACCTATGGTTGAGCAAGACAGGGAGAATTTGGTGGTACCAGGAACAGGCCCGGGTATCCAGGGGGATAAAGGTTAGACACCAGGAGCTGATAAGCTTTGAACGAAACTTAGTGCTGGACAGGTCAAGAGGCTTTTCTAGGGGGTGAAAGTGGGAGCTGGTGATTGACTTTATTGAAAGCTTTGACAGGTCAAGAAAGAGGGTGTGTGAGGGTTGTTTGGTGCTATGATCGTATTAATTGAGCTCTAGATGATGGTGTGGAGGTTGGTTGACGGAAAGTTGTTTCCGAAGTCAGTTAAATTAATATTTTGTATTGCGTTTAATTATGTCTATTGGAAATAGTGGGAATAGTGGGGATGAAAGATCAGCTATTGGATGGTATAGCTAGATTTGGTCATAGATTCTAGATTCCGTGGAGTAATAATGGATAAAATATTTGAAGATGGTGAATGTGTGGGGAATGGTGGATCAGTAATGGAAAGTTTGAGGGGGATCAATATTTAGCTGTTTAGAGGTATCAGACGAATTTGTGGTTGACTGCTTATGATGTGGAGAGGGGCCTCATGGTGAATGAGTTAGTGGCTGATGGAAGGAGGCATGATGAGGGAGCTTAAAAGTGATTGGGGTAGGGCCTCAACAAAATGTTGTGTGGGCGATGGGGAATTGAGGTTCTCATTGGAGTTCTAGTTTGGATTGTCTCAAGAGGGTGGATAAAGGGGTTTTTTTTTTCTTCCTGCCTCTGTTTTGTTTTCTGCTGGAGGTTGTTTTTCACTATTGTTGTTTCTTTTGTTGTAATTAATGTAGTATTTTAGGCTGTTGTTTAGAGTGTTTTATCTTGATTTTTTGTTGCTCTTTTTTGTCTAGGTGCTTGCTCCATTTTGTTTTTAGATGTTTGTCCCAGGTTCTTTTGTTTGGGTAGTTTTTATGTTACTCTATTTGTTTTGGGCTTTTGGGGCACTATTTTGGAGTTTTGGTTTCTTAAGTGTTTCGATGAGCCATATTTATCTGGATGGTAGGTGTCTATGTGGGGCATGGTGTGTTAGTAGAAGTAGGTTACTTTGTTAAAGTAGTTTACAAAAATTTTTCTGGTAGTGTTCTCTTTTTGTTTCTAGCAATTTTATATATAGAAGAATTTGGAAAGTAAATAATTGTTTCTAATTAGTCTAGTTAGAGGTGGGTTGATGAGGTCATTGGGAAGGGTGCCTGTAGTATATAAGGTGGCTGGTCTCTATTAGTGAGAGGGTGGAAAATGGTATAGAGGCAATGGTCTCGCCTGGTGGGGGGGAACAAATATATATTAGGAAAAAAGGGATATATTGGGAAAAGGTGGTGATAGGATATGTTGGGGTGTCCAGTATAATCAAATGGGCGTCCCTAAGGTTCTGTGGTTTCTAGTGGGGGGTTGGTTAACGTCCCCAAGTACTAAGGTTTCTGGTATATTCTGTAACCAGCATGTGGGCAAGGTTTGGTGTTAGGTTGATTCTTTTTGTGTGGAAGGCAAATTTTTATGAGGCTTAGGCATTGGATAGGGATTGCTAATTTTAGGGCTTTGTCTTAATTTTTATATATGCTAAACTTTTATTCCTATCTCTTTTTCGATCAGCCCTGAAGATATTAAGATATTATTTTTTTCTTCTTGATCCCATCAGCCCTAGGTTTAGCCAGGTTTCAGTTAGACACATAATGTCAGGGGAGTTAGGTTTGAGCTAGGTTTCAGTTGTGTGGTTTTATTGTTAATGCTTCTTATCATTGGTTAAGATTAAGTAAAGAAGTTATAGTTTAGATTTCATACATAAGAGGGTTGAAGAAGGTTCACAGTAGGGGGCCGGGTTGTAGAGGGGTTAGAGATTGATACATCTTCTTTTTTTAAACTAAAACTAATTTCTTTGTAGTTTAAATAGTAATTTGAGGTTGGTTTTTAGGTTGGAGTTTGTTGTGAGGTTGTGGTTATGAAGGAGTTTAGGGGGGGATATTGTTTTGGTTGTTGGGAGGTGCAGGTGGAGTAAAATAGGAGTGGAGGCAAGGAAGGGAGTAGTTGATAGGATTGGGAGTTTATGTACAAAGAATTGATTTGATTCACTTTAAAGAATGAGATGGGGTGATAAAATGTATTGTTGTGAGGGGTATTATGTGATAGATGAATTTGGCCATGGATGGGGATAGAGGGGATAGGGGGAGGGAGGAGGTTTGGGGTTAGGTCGGTGGTAAGGTGGGTGGGCCTTGGGGTGAGTAGGGGAGGGAGTGATGGGAGGGTTTTTTTGCAGGGGAAGTGGGGGGGGTCTGGCTATACTCTGTAAATGTAGGGGTGGTAGTGGGGTGGGATATGGGGGGGGGGGGGGAGGGCGAGTGGGGCCCGAGGGGCGGGCCTAGGGCATCCTGCCAGGAGTAATTTCAACAGCAATTTGTGGCTATACAGTAATAATATGAAGTTAACCTGTGGGCCAGGAAGCCCTAGGATTATTCCTCTTTGACAAGAACTTTTGCATGTGCAGAAGTGCAAATGCATCTCTCGTTGCAGCTGTAATGGAGTTTGCTGGCTGCTTAGAGGATGATAAGGACAATCATCAAGGTCGGCAGACTGATCTACTCCATCTTAAGGGCTTTCACCTCAACAGGGAACAAACAAGTCTGACATCTCTTAACTTACACAGGAATGGATGGGTATGTCATGTTCAGGAGGGGAGCTTTTAGGCTGCTCCTCTGGATGGACACACACACACACACACACACACACACACACACACACACACACACACACACACACACACACACACACACACAAACACAGTTTTTGTTCCTTATCTAATTCCCAGAAACCAAAGCCAGCAGTCAACATCTGAAATGGCACCATGCTGCAGTATAAGCCAGCCAGCATTCTTCTCTCTAGCATCTGAAACAACAGCATAACGCAGCAGAAGCAAAGTCCCTCTCTCTCTAATGCAGCAAAAGCAAAGTCCCTCTCTCGGCAGCACCATGCTGCAGAAGCAAAGTCCCTCTCTTGGCAGCATAAGCCAGCCAGCATTCTTCTCTCGGCAGCACCAAGCAGTTCTTTCCATCAGCACCAAAAATGGCAGTATAATCAAAGCTTCTTCTCTCGGCAGCATTTTCAAATTCTCGGCAGCAAAGCACTTCCCGCCTGCTCACAGCCAGCCGGAAATGATGACATGAGCTCCTTGAGCTCAATTCTGACTGGCTAGTAGTGCTGATGGAGCTGACATCATCACTCATGTGATGATGTCAGCTCTGACAGCGTGAAAATTCAAAAAAATGAAAAGGCAAAGAAATTGGAAATGGAGTACCACTCGGGAATCGTGGCACCCCTTCATTTGGACCCCAAAACTCAGTAAAAACCGAGTAATTCAGGAAGGTTGGGAGATTTGGGTGACACGACACATGTTTTGGGCCATCATGGAGGCACAGGCATGTTCCGAATGCAACACTAGATGGATGTTTAGGGTTACGAACACAGCACAGTCTGATATCCGTGACTTCTTCCACTGAATTGGGGACACCCTGGATCAGGTCACTGATGCAGTGGACATATGGTGGGCTGAGACAGTGTCTGTCTTGGCTCGCACATTGTCTGTGCTGGAGCATCTGGTTGGAGTTGGACATCGGACACGTTGACGTAGGTCAGCAACATCTTTTGAGACTCCACATGGCCATGTGCAGTCAGGCTCCCATAGTGTCAGTACCTTCAGAGCTACAGAGGAAAGTGTGCTGTCCACACCGTGATGTGGCAGGCCAAGGGCACATGGTCCTGGATGGTCCCGTGAGGGACACAACCCTAGCATTTTGCAGTCCCCATCAGGTACTAGCACTGCATCTGACCTTTGGCATGGTGGTGCCAGTGCTATACTTGGTAAAGCCATCTCCCATGTTCATGGCTGGAGACGGTGAAGTGTATACTCTGCCATGTACTATCCACAGCTGTCCATCATACACACATTTAGGGCTAGCACTGGGCTTGACTGTGTACATGCACACACTCAAACACCACTGTCACATGCAGGTCACCTACAGACACACATGGCAACTCTCCATGGTCCATTTAACCCGCACCCCTCCTGACTCACACACACATGCTGTCAACTGTCTGGTACATCCTAGGCCTTTGGCACTCAATGCCACACCCTGTGCATGTGATGATACCGGTGCCACATCCCTGCCATCCATGTCATCGATTCAGGGAAATCCTACTATGTGTCTGATGCACAGGATGTCTATATCACTGAACATGTACTTGTGCAGTGCAGTATTGGTTTGCCATGCCACTTGTGGCATGTCATGACTACACATTACACTTTGTGTATCTTTGTTGCATGATGCTGGACTGGTGGTAGTGCTACAGAATGACAGTTGTGTCATGGACCTGTTTATGTTTCTGCTCCTGGAGTCTGAGAAGATACTCTATGGACACATGCCAGCAATACTGTGGCACAGGATGGCATGCAGCACAGCAGAAATATGATGTCAGCAAGGTATGGCAGTATACATGCATGGCTCCCTAGATGCATATGTGTAGAACAGTCTATAATGGACAATGGGGGCAGTCAGTGTATTCATGCATTCAAACTTTGTGATAAGATCTGCTACCCTTGCTATACGTCACGAGGGTTATCCAAACTTACAAATCTAGAATGTGTGGTGATGGAGTTGGCATGTTTACCAATATCCTGTGTCCAGGACAGACAGGTGGCAGACATCAGTTATGATCATAGGATCATAGGAAGTTACTAGGCAATTGGCCCTGAGGCTCTTACAAGCCTAGCCAAGAATTTAGTTCCAACATGTCAACACCCTATGCCACTGTCAAGCAGGGACACAGGTAGAATCCCAGGTGTGTATTTTCTGTCCCCCATCCAGTTATCCAGATTGTGCTTAGAAAGGTTTAATGAGGTATTCTGCTTTACATGGAGGGGGTGTCTATTCCACAAAAGGTGGAGTCTCTGGGACACAAATATGTCCCACCAAGTCCTATTGATGTCACAGACCAGGTTGCGGTCACGCGTGCAGGTTACGTGAGTGGAGTTTGACTTGCGGATATGCAGCTGTCCCATCAGGGCAGGGTCTGAGATTGCTTTATATGCCAGACAGAGGTCACCTCTGAGGTGTCTGTAGGAAACTGAGTAGAGGGACAGGGCTTTTAGCCTATCTGTGTATATTATGTATAGGAGGCCAATTTAGGGCCAGTAGCTACTCACAGGGCCAGAAAGTGCACCATCATTGCATGGGGATAGCCCATAAGGGCATGTCTGTAGCACTGCACAGGGATATATTTATACACACAAACAAGGTTAGCTGCTGTGAGTATAGAACCCCTACTTATCTCATATTATACACTATAGCTTGCAGTACTTATCGCATGCACCACAGAATTTATCTGATATCAAACTGTCAGCCAGCAGTCTTAAGGTGGATTACATCTGCAGGCCTTGTAGAGACCAGCAACTAGTCACAGCCATAAAATGCATAACCATTGCACAGAGCTAGCCCACACAAGCTTGTCCGTAGTGCTGCATGGGGATATATTTACACACACACACACACACACACACACACACACACACACACACACACACACACACACACACACACACACACACACGTGGCTGATGTGAGATTAGAATACCTACCTATCTACTATTACATACTATAGCTCACAGTACTTATTGCATGCACCACAGGTTACAGCTGTTGTATATGTAATTGCAGGCATAGTACCTATGCCTGTGGTGTACACAAAGTAGACTTGTGTTAGACAGCATGTGTAGCCTGCAGAGTGATATTGCTTGGTACTGTTATTGTATCTAGTGTCCTAGGAGTGAGAGTCTTGTCACTATCCCTGCTATGTGTGCACAGTTAGCAGTATGGCCATATGTGGCTGGTTGCAGTTAGAAAGGCAAACATGTACCAGGGACAATATGGCCTGTCCAAGGCATGCGTTGAACCATTGTACAGTGCAACTCCTGCTCACCTGTGTCTGTCTACAAGGTGACATTCCACAGGCACAGGGGTCTGTGGGTGAGTGGATGTACTGTTGTAGCCTTGGTTTGGTTCCTTTGGGCAATTCTCTTGATGTGTGAATGCAGATAATCTCAGTATTTTGTGGGTATGTGGGAAAAACCATACATCCCCATATATATATATATATATATATATATATATATATATATATATATATATATATATATATATATATATATATATGACAAAACTAGAACCAAACAGGAGTGTACTGCTGAGAAAATAGAGTATGAATACAACAACAAGCGGCACTGAGACCACGGCCAGGGCAGGTTTGTTCCACTACCACTTCTCAACACAAAAGTTTGTTTGTTTGTTGCAACACCTACAGGTGTTTGCTTACGATTGTACTCCACATGCAAAAAAGCTCAGCAAGACACTTGGTTGAGCAGCCATAAGATAAATGTTTCAAATGTATTGTCTTCCCAAGCACAACGTATATAATCAGCTCTCCTTGAATATCGGCAAGTGTAGTTCACCTTCGCTACCATAGACGACAACTGCATTCATTAAAACCACCAAGTATTTATTCACATCGAACAATAACTAAGTTTGGTTATAGGAAAGCAAGTAATCTGAAAAATAGGTTATGCAAGGAAGATTATCTAGTACCACGTGTCAACTTTGATAGCAGAGGGACATTTCCATGTAGAAGGTGTACTATGTGCAGGTATATATGCACAGAGAACAGTTTTGAGCATCCCATTACCAAAAAGAAATACACCTGTAGTTTCTATGCTGATTGTAACACAAAAAATATAGTATATTTGGTCACATGTTCATTATGTTACCATTTCTATGTTGGAAAGATAGTAAGACAATTTAAGGAGAGACTATCTAAGCATATAAGTGACATCAGACTCAAAGATTATAAGAATCCGCTTGCCAAACATGTCAGGGACAATGAAGGACATAATTTCAAGTTCAGACTGCTTAGAATTGTTCTAACCTCAGAAATGTGAGGTGACAATAACAACAGACTGGAGCAGGAAGAAATGTATTGGATTGGAAAACTACAAGCTCATAGAAGACCGGGACTGAACACTACATTTTCCATGAAACCAGCGCTCAAGAGGGGTGGTTTGAGAAGATGTGTGTGATGTGACATCACCCGTCATCTAGCACTCTATTGGTAGAGAGAAATTTTTAAACAGGCACTAACTGCACAGTATACATGGATCTGGTGAAGGGTCATTGAGGAGACCCAAAAGCGCTTATCCTTTGTTCTGCTTGCTTTTTAGTTTTGTTTTTATTTTTATTTTTAAGTTATTGTTCGATGTGAATAAATACTTGATGGTTTTAATGAATGCAGTTGTCATCTATGGTAACGAAGGTGAACTTATAGTAACGAAGGTGAACTACACTTGCCGATATCCAAGTAGAGCTGATTATATACGATGTGCTTGGGAAGACAATACACTTGAAACATTTATCTTATGGCTGCTCAACCAAGTGTCTTGCTGAGCTTTTTTGCATGTGGAGTACAATCGTAAGCAAACACCTGTAGGTGTTGCAACAAACAAACAAACTTTTGTGTTGAGAAGTGGTAGTGGAAAAAAATCTGCCCTGGCCGTGGTCTCAGTGCCACTTGTTGTTGTACACACACACACACATATATATATATATATATATATATATATATATATATATATATATATATATATATATATATATATATATATATATATATATATATATATATATATATATACATATCGTATTTCCCCGAAAATAAGACCAGTTCTTATACTTTCCCCCTGCCGAAATACACATTAGGGCTTATTATCAGGGGATGCCTTATTTACTCCCCCTCTCCATACAACAATCTACAGTTATTCATTTATTCATGTACACAAATCGACATTTATTCATGTACAAAAATCGACATTTATTTATGTACATAAATTTACATTTATTTGATACTTTTCTGTTATTGGGCAACAGTTCTAGGTAACGCATTAACAGTTGTCGGAGAATTCTACATAAACAGTGCAACAAATATTTCAACTTCAGAAAGTGCAGAAAAATCTCCATACATGTGTATTGGAGGAGGGGAATAAAACACGTTAATAACTGCCACTTTATGAGTGGTGATGCTTTCTTTATCCCTTACCCAAACCGTAAGAGAAGAATGATGGAAAGTCATAAAAATGGAGTCTGGGAACTAGTGGCCTTACTTTGTAATTACCCCTTGATAATGAAATGTTACCTTAATACAATAAAGTCAAAAAAACTGACAAGAGCTTGCTGGCAGCTGAAAGCAGAAGCAATCCATTCTGTTGCTCCGATAACAGAAAAGTTATTCAAATACAGTCGTGTCATCTTCTTCTGGAACATTGTCATAAGTCTCCAACCCCTGAATTCTGGCCTGAATTTCTTGTGACTCCATTTCCTGTAGAACCATTGGACCCAATCTGTCATGTCTAGCAACAGAACTCTCCTTAAAAATGAGCACTGTTTGTCCAAGTAGCCTGCTCATAGTGCATTGGCAGCACAGCTATCAGTGATTTTATCCCATGAATTTTACGCCCAAGTCACAACCTCTTGTAGGCTAGGCTTCAAAAAGTTTCCATGCTGATTTGTCTCCATTCTATTTTCAATGTAGTCATTGAGTTTCATGCGCAAGTGGTCCTTGAATGGCTTGTTTATTGCAATATCAAGAGTCTGGAGATAGGCAGTAATTCCTGCGGGAATCATTATTTGATTTAATTTCTTCATGTCTTTAGGGCTGTGAGTGCTGGTTGAATCCCAGACTAGCAGATCTCTTTCTCCACCTCGCAAAACAAGTGGCAGCATTACATCGACCCACTTCCTTATAAGTGCTTGTGTGCACCAGGCTTTTTCGGTTTCAAGAATGTAAATGCCTGAAACACGTTCAAGCTTATCTTTCTTGCCCTTACTAATGATTAGAGGTGGGGTTTTCTTGCCATCTAGACAACTTGCCAAAATACAGGTAACACGTGGACTTTTGTAACCAGTGGAGGGAATGTATATTGACGAGGCACTCATCTGATCAATTGTTGTTTGAGATCCCTGGCCCATAAACACTGCAGTTTCATCCATAGCAATCATGTTGGAAAGTTGGTATTTAGAAAAATTGATGCCATCAACAAAGGATTTGAATGCAAGTGCATGTCTAATAACTTCAGTATCTTGCAGTTTGAACAGTGTTGTTGATCTTCTTAGAGACAGTTCATATCACTGAAGGAAGTCATCCAGCCAATGTTGTGATGCTTTGAATTCTTCTGGAGATATTTCTAACTGTGGTGCCATTGCAAGGGCAAATGCTTGAATATCAGACCTGCACAAAATCAAAGCCTTTGCTCTCCTGTTAGCAATCCATTCACAGATGATGTCTTCCAGCTCAGGAAATAATGGTTGCCGACCTGATCCACACTTGCACTTCTTAGCATTTCCCTTGTCGGCCTGTTGACTGATGTTATCGTAAGCTGCACGCCTTTTTCGGACCATTCAGAGATCCAACTTCTTCTCTTTGCAGAAACGCATCAGATTCTTTACCTGGGAGTCCTCCACAATTCCTTTCTTGTACTCAACAGAATAGCTCTTTCTTTTTTGCACTCATCTTGTCTGGGGGGGGGGTTTAATCGAAGACTTACGAGACAGGATTGGCAACACAAAATAGTGACAGTTAAGAAGACACCACAGCTGTTCGTTATCAAGTGCGCACGTTTTACGTGCGTTGTCTGTACTTTGACCAATCAAAGTACACTTGTTAGTGTTTATGGGCCAAGGATCTCAACTGTCAGGTATGATGGAGGATTAGGGTTACAGTAAGAATTGTGGAGGACTCCCAGGGAAAGAATCTTATGATTTTCTGCAAAGAGAAGACGTTGGGTGTCTGAATGGTCCAAAAATGGTGAGCAGAGTACAATAACCTCAGTCAACAGGTGTCAATAATATTATTTTATAATTCAACACATCTGTCATGTGTTGTTGACGATCTTAGCCGGGGCTTATTTTTTGGGTAGGGCTTATATCACGACCACCCTGGAAAACCATGCTAGGCCTTATTCTCTGGTTAGCTCTTATTTATGGAAAAATACAGTATATATATATATATATATATATATATATATATATATATATATATATATATATAAAATCCGTACTGATCCCCGAAGGAACTTTTCACCGAAGCACAAACAGCCTGGCATACTTCCGAGAAAGTGCTTTTTACCGAAAAATAACTTTCGCGGAAGTATGCCTGCAGCTAGAGGGAGTTGTGGGTGAATGACTATTGCAGAGATCATACTACAGTGCGGATAAGGCAATATTCCCTTTTCCTCACTGTAGTGCTATCTCGGAGTGAGAATATTAAAGTAGGGGGTTGTGGGGAGCTTGCCCCCCTGCATAAAAGTAGATTTATTGTTTTTTTTTTAACGCACTTTAACGAAAGTGCTTTTTTGGTGAAAGCATTTTCGTTAAAGTGTGTTCAGTGATTGTGGATTCGGACTATTGAACTTTCGTTCAATAGTCCTAGATCCATATATACACACACATATATATATATATATAATATATATATATATATATATATATATATATATATATATATATATATATATATAGACACACACACACATATATATATATATATATATATATATATATATATATATATATATATATATATATATATATAAATATCTATAACAGGGATGTCTCTATAAATGTTGCTGTGCGTGTATGTTATGTATATGAGTTATGTAGATATATGTGGAAAGTCTATGTATCATTGTAATACATATAGCTATATATAAATATATCAGTATTATAAGTATATGGGGGACATACTGATAGATACACTAAGCATGTGGGAGGGGGATAGGGTCAGACAGATATGTATAGGTAGCTGTCTGTATGTACAGACGTATTTTCACATAGCAGGTTTTTGTGAGGAAGAGGCAACAGAATTGTGCTCATGTTAGCTAAGTGTAGGAGCATGCCCAGTAGAGCTGTCAGTATATACAAGGTGACTCCAGGCCACATCTACCTGCACTCCAGGCCGGGATTTTGTGTGGTTTAGATATTGGCAGCTGCACCTGTTTATGCAGTACAACACTTCGTCCATGGCATTCGCCGGCTGTGTGGTGTAATTAATATGTGACTGGGGTACATAATGTAATAGCACATACAGAGTGGCAGACTGCATACTTCTCACTGTATGTGATTTTTCATAATGTCTAGCATTTCACCCCATATGTCTGGCCTGTTACTCATACATCTGTGGTGTTCTGATAAAATGTTGTTGAATGCAGTCAGTGAATAGTACTAACTACAGACACACATTTAAGTGTTGGACTGATGCAATCAGCTTTTATACTAGCCACCTTTTAGGTTAATCAGAGCATCTGAATGTCTGTCTCTAGTTTTGGCCCTTTGCCCCCCCCCAATGCTTTGTCTAACTTTTATACACTAACAGATTGAGGGGTATGACAGTCTGTGGGAACACCAACATACAACTACCTCACATGCAAAAGATGTGGATACTGCCAGATTCAAACCGTCAACACCATCACCCATGCTAATGTCCCTAGCCTACTGAGCCACATAGGCTGCTAGACAGGGATGTGTTACTTATCATACAATCAATAGAATACATTCATTGTCACCCATGCATTATGTGAGACATACAACATGTGGCCAGGTTCTATGTCACAGCCCTGGAATTGGCTGGTTTGCTGATATATCATTGCAGATTTAGTATTACAGCAGTTATATGTTTACACTGATGTGTTGGGATTGGAGAATGACCAGCCCATGGTCTGCTGCCACAGAAAGTTGTGCAAATGTCTTGTGACCCCACTGTTTCCCATCTCCCTTGAATAATGTAGTGGATGTTTCAGCCATGCGGCCTAGTGCATATTATAGAGCATATATTATTGGACAGAGTACCTGTTGTCCCAAGTGGCTGTTATATCTCTCCAAGTAGCTTAGTAGCCCACTATATTCCCTTGCATACATGTGGCAGGTCCATACATATGCTACCATATTCTATTACCCCTTACAAGTGGTGAACAGGTGAGTGACTTACCTTGCGAATGCAGCAGTTGACAGATCTGTAGTTCTGGGCTGACTCCATCTGATGCACACAGTACACAGTCAATACATGGTTAGGTACAGGGTGTGTGGGCTGGCTGGCATCGTTTTTACTAATATTTATTTATTTACTAATAATGCCTTGGGCATTGCAGATGACTTGGCAGTTGATGAAGTGATAGCCCTTGGATAACGCAGTGGTGCAGCGGTAGTGTTGTTGCCTCACAGCAAGAGGTTCTCTGGTTTGATTCTAGGCTGGGGGGCCTTCTGTGTGGAGTCTGCATGTCCTCCCTGCATTTGTGTGGGTTTTCTCTAGGTACTCCAGTTTTCTCTTATGTTACAAATACATGTGTCTGGAGTGTTTCTCCCCGAGCTTCCACTGAAAATTGGCTTTGTTCCAAGTCGGACTTTCCTGGTAAACAAATGTTAAATAAATAAATAAATATGTATAAAAGTCAGACTAAGGTATCAATCCCTAGGGCCCTAGGCTGTCAGGGTATGTGCTATGCATTGTCTCTTGGCCAGGGCCAGGGCATACTGGGCACACCAATGTCTGCCTACAGGGACAACCTCAGGGGTTTCCTCCTAAGAGTCCACCTGTGGGTGTGGCTGTGGTGACCAAAGTGCTGGTGGGGGGCTGTGTATCCCATCCCTTTGCTGATCCTGCTGCAGCTGTTTCCACAGGATCATATTGTGTAGCATGGCACATACTGTGAATGTATGGGCACATGTGGCTGGAGAGTACTGCAGGGCTCCACCAGATATACTGAAGCACTGGAACCATGACTTCAGCAGCCCAAACACATGCTCTATGATGTTCCTAATTTGTGCATGTGCCTCATTATGGCATTCTTCTGTGGGTGGGTGTGAATTTCTGATGGGTGTCATCATCCATGGTTCCAGTGTGTAGCCAGCATGCCCCAGTAAATGGCCATGCAGGATGTTGCCCCTAGCAAACCTCTAGTACAGCTATGATGCAAGCCAGCTATTGGAGTCATGATAACTGCCAGCATACACATTAATGATAATGCCCTTATCTTCTCTAGCTAGCAGCCAATACACCAGAAAAAAAATCTGCAGTGAAGGGGCATCTAGTGAGATTAGCTAGAATGATATCTGAAATAGATATGTTTAAATATGAATGTGGGGTGTTGATGTCCTTCATAAGGAGAGATTACCCAATAAAATTTCTGGAAGAAATTAAGAGGGAAGTTGTTACTAAAAGGAAGAATGGATATTATCAGCCTATTTTATGTAGTGGAGAAATTATGGGGCAAGTTATGGAAAAATATAATTTACTATTAAACAACAGAAAAGCCTTTATATCTACCTTTACCTTGGCTAGTAAAGCTGTTGGTAGTGTGATAAGAAAAAACTGGAAATTATTTAAGGAAGATTCAAGTGTTAATGGGAAAATGGGTAAGAAACTGATTATGATTTATAGAAAGGACAAGTCCCTTAAAAATGGTTAGAATTGGGGTTTAGGAGCGAGCAGCCTATTATAAATATGGGTACAAAAATGTGGTTGTTGCACCCAATGCCCCTATATTCTTAATGGTAACAAATTTATCAGGAACATTACTTATAAAATTAAGGGTAGATACAATCTTAACACTTTCAATGTAGTTTATCTTGCTCAGTATAAACAGTGTCCAGCCTTCTACATGGGGAAGACTTCAAGGAGACTAAGGGATTGTATTTATGAACACTGTTTAGATATTAAAAAATGTAAGACTACTAATGCATTATATAGGCATTTGATGTGTTACCCTAACCATGTTTTTGGTTTTATAATTGTCAATAAAATTATTACGACTTGCAGGGTAAAGTAGTAGATGAACACTTGGATATGTGTGAGTTAAAGTTTATTTATTTATTTATTTTATTTTACATTTGTTTACCGGGCTAGTCTAACTGGATACATGTCAAAGTGGCAAATAAGACTTGATGCAACCCACTACCCTGGCGTAAATGAAGCACTATCTATTAATTCAGAGTTAAAATTGAAGAACATTAGTTTTAAGTGACTTTATTGGCTCATGGGGGTCATGTGATTTTATTTTGTGATATTTAAATGTGATGAAATAGTGTAATGTAAGTTCTGAAGAAGTTCCATTTGGAATGAAAGTGCTTAGCTCTTGTTTTTGTTTTTTAATAAACAGTGTATTACTCGAGCCCATTGGTGTGTATTCAGGCTGCATTGCTGTTTTTTTATTTTGAATTACATATCTGTGTCTGCTATGCTATTTCTGCCCATCTAACTGCACTTTTACAGCCCCTGTTGTCTATTTTATATCCTGTACACTGAATTTTTCCGTGTACACTATGGATACCAACATGGCGTCTGCAGGACTGCCTATCTGCTTGCTGGATCACTATCTCCTTAATTTGCATGCGATTCACCTGCTTATGAGGTGATTTGCATGCCACGGATACTTCTGTATTGGCGTGCTCGTGCACACTGCTCAGCTCTGTTTACTGGATTGCAAACCTACTTACTTTCATGTAAGTAGTGTGCTACTATGCCTACATGGAAAAAAAAAGTCTGTGTAGGCTTTATTAAATTCCTCACATTATCTTTATTGACAAACCCACTAATACTTCTCTTCAAATACTCAGTGTTCAACATCTACAAATTCATAAGCATCTTTTAGATTGTAATAGTTGCCTTTATTTCATATGAATGTAATCTGATTGGTAAATGTATGTGTAATTGTTATTGTATATTATTTAATATCTGTTCATTTATTTTACTGAATATCTTTTTAAGAATGTTTATAATATGCTGAAACTTTTCTTCCCAAGCCTCTGTCAAAAAGGGATTTTTGACTAAATCCATTCTGATAAACCTGGCAAAGAAAAGCAAAAATAAATAAATAAATACATACAATATAAAATACGCTTCTTGTTGAGAACATTATCTAGCCTTATTCTTTGTAGCAGAAAGTGTTGGGGGTACTAGATGACTTCTCTACTTACATGTCAAAAATTGACAGTACGTTATTTATAACTCTATGCTTATATAAATCACTCATTTTTACTTTGTGATTTTAGCAGTAATTGGTGCAGCAGATAGCCATCTTACCTCACAGCAAGAGATTCCCCATTTTTATTCTTAGCTGTGGTGCATTCTGTGTGGAGTATGCATGTCCTCTTTGTGGGCATGTAGGTTTCCTCCCACATTTCAAAGGCAAACCGTAGGTGGATTGGAAACTTTAAACTAGCTATAGGTGTGGGTGTGCGCACAAGTGTCATGTGGAGGAACAGCCATGGCATGACTTCCCACCCACTGGTGTAAAACTTGACTCTAGATGATTATCATCATTGAGGTGACACCCTGACACCATGTGCAAAAATGGGAAAAGGGGGGGGTTTAGCAGTAATTAATGAGCAAATCTTGACAGTGATGTTGAACATTTGAATTCAAATGTTTAAAGCAACACAACTCGGGGAATTTTTAAAGAATATTTCTGCTGATGTAATTTTGTTACAGCAGATGAAGAGAACCGCAATGCATAAGAGATGCATGAACAATAATGATGACCAGAGGGATACAGTATGGTATAGTCCTCTAATTGGAAGTAGCAATATTCTTAATATTAAGAGTCTGGATTGGACAGTCATTGCAAAAGTAAAAAACAAATCAGGCAGGTATTATTGAAAGTTAAAATGCCTAGATAGATTATATTTCCTGGAAATATATATATATATATATATATATATATATATATATATATATATATATATTAACAGCCCCATCATAGATAGTCATATTGTCTTTTATTAATTTATTCATTTTGTTCAAACATTCAGTGAGCTTCTACAGTTTAATACAGAACTGTTTAAATCATACCAGGTGGTGATTTCATCATAGTATAGGACTCAGTAGTGGGTAGATCTGACTCAGCTAGTGGCAAATGCTTAAATCCCAAAGCAAAAGTTAATTTAAGACATTTAGGACTTTGTGATCCCTGGGACATAGTAAAGAAAGTGAACCTGGGTTTCACCTTCATAACATTCAATGGAGGTAGCTAGAGTTGTATTGATTATTGGCATCATCAGCCTCTTCATTGAGCCTAGCATCTACAACCAAGATTAAATATTGCCTAGTTTTAAACCATGAGGCTATTTAACTGTCTTTTTTGTATAGGTTAATGTAAGTGATGGGAAACAGTAGAAGGTTGAACCTTTGATACTAAGTATCCTGAGTCTGTAGCACTTCAAATATATGGTGTGCAGTAATATATTCAGGCAAATCCCATAAATGGCTTGGCAGCCTTTGTGTGGTATGAGCCATTTAAATTAACAATGACAGCACTCTGTAAAGGAGACAGGACATATTTATTGGGTAAGCTAAGCAACACAAGTCATATATTGAATGTAGACCTGCAACTACTCCTAGATAGGTGCAAAGCTTAAAAGTTTAAACTGCATGCATTGCTCAGGGAGTAGATGTGGTTGAAATTTGCAAAAAAAAAAATCTTTCACATTGCAAAGGTCCACTCTGCAAGGTTGGGCTAAAGGTGTTAGACTGGTGAAACTCCCTGCTTGTAAATTAAGAAAAGGAAGTCTAAAACTGGTGCATCACATTAGATACAAAGGGTAATCCTTATGTTCACCTAAAGATGGTAACTTCATGTTTTGAGATTTTTATAAAACTCTGCACCATAAGGACAAACATTTGCTTGAAGTATGTGAAGAGATTTGCTCCCCATTCTGAAATTCCTGCATCTTCTGTGGCTCAGAGCACATGACTTATCCAAATTAATTAACTCATTGGCAGTAACTGAAAAATGTTATGCTGTGAAAATCCCCAGTCTTGATGGTCTATTGAATAATGTACATAAAGAATAGAGTATGTCATTTGGGTTCATCTTTTAGGACACTTCCCCTTACTCTTTCTTTCTCTGCAATAATCCCACAGTGTTTCTGCTCAAGCCTAGGAAGGAGCCTTGCTTAATGAGTAAATATGGCCAATTTCATGAAGAGGTCAAACTACATGTGAAACTTTGGACAACCAAGCTTTAGTCTATTCTAACACACATGACCCATCCATCATAAACTGGTCTTGTAAATGAGCGCACTAGTACAGATCACACCCATTTGTTAATTCACTATTTTCAGTTAGGAAAACACAATGCTCATCCCTTGATGAGTGGCATACTTGACTCTGGGAAAGTTTTGACTTGATTGCTTAGGACTGTAGGTAGTCTGTACTACAACACCTGAAGTTTTCACCATTAGTCGTATCTGCTATTTAAGGCCTTTACTATTTTCCTTAAGCCAAAGTGGTAACTAGTACAACTGTTTAACCAATGTTCTTCTGTAACAAAAGGGATAAAGGCATGGCTGGTCCTCTCCCTTGCTCTACTCCTGCTTGCAGTTGAGTCCCTGGCCTAAATGATTAGCACCAACAAGGATCTCACCAGATAGGAATTTGTCAGCCTGAAAAGCAGAGTTCATTTATTTGCTGGTAATGCTCTAATGCCAGCCATTAACTCTCAGAGTGTTCTTCTGCTGATTAATACTTTGTTTTATGAATTATATTCATGATCAGGATAAAAACAAATAAAAAGGAGGCCTATTCTCTTATGAAATTATCAGGTGGCTTTAACACTCTCTAAAACAACATAATCCTTCCCATTTACATTCTGTATGTCTTCTCCTTCACAGCATTAAACCCAGCTTTGATCATAATCTTCTTTCAGCTGTTCCCATTAGGGGTCACCACAGCGGATCATCTGTTTCCATTTCTTCCTGTCCTCTGCATCTTGCTCTTTCACACCAACCACCTGCATGTCCTCTCTCACCACATCCATAAACCTTATCTTAGGCCTTCCTCTTTTCCTGTTACCTGGTAGCTTCATCCTTAGCATCTTTTTCTAAATATACTCAGCATCCCTTGTCAGCACATGTCCAAACCAATGTAATCTTGCCTCTCTGGCTTTGTCTCCAAATCTTCCAACCTGGGCTGACCCTCTAATATACTTATTCCTAATCCTGTCCACCCTCGTCACCCCCAGTGCAAACCTTAACATCTTTAACTCTGTGACATCCAGCTCTAACTCCTGCCTTTTTGTCAATGCCACTGTCTCCAACCCATATAACATAGCTGGTCTCACTACCCTCTTGTAGACCTTCCTTTTCACTCTTACTGGTCCTCGTCTGTCACAAATCACTCCTGACATTCTTTTCCACCCATTCCATCCTGCCTGTACTCTCATCTTCACCTCTCTTCCACACTCACCGTTACTCTGAACTATTGATCCCAAGTATTTAAACTTATCCACCTTCGCCACCTCGACTCCTTGCATCCTCACCATTCCTCTATCCTCCCTCTAATTCACACACATATAGTCTGTCTTAGTCCTGCCGACCTTCATTCCTCTTCTCTCTAGAGCATATCTCCATCTCTCCAGGGTCTCCTCCATCTGGTCCCTACTCTAACTACAGATCACAATGTCATCTGCAAACATCATAGTCCACGGGGACTCCTGTCTGATCTTGTCTGTCAACCTGTCCATCACCATTGCAAATAAGAAAGGGCTCAGAGCTGATCCTTGATGTATTCCCACCTCCACCTTAAATGAATCGGTCACTCCCACCGTAGACCTCACCACTGTCACACTACCCTCATACATATCCTGTACAACTCTTACATACTTCTCTGACATTCCCGACTTCCTCATACAATACCACAACTCCTCTCTAGGCACCCTGTCATATGCTTTCTCTAAGTCCACAAAGACACAATGCAATGCCTTCTGACCTTCTCTGTACTTCTCCAGCAACACTCTCAGAGCAAAGATTGCATCTGTAGTGCTCTTTCCTGGCATGAAACCATACTGCTGATCACTAATCATCATGTTCCTTCTCAACCTAGATTCCACTACTCTTTCCCATAACTTCATGCTGTCACTGATCAATTTAATCCCCCTGTAGTTACTACAGCTCTGCAAATCACCTTTATTCTTAAAAATCGGTACCAAAACACTTTTTCTCCATTCCTCATGCATCCTCTCACTTTTCAAGATTTCATTAAACAATCTGGTTAAAAACTCCACTGCCATTTCACCTAAACACCTCCATGCTTCCACAGGTATGTCATCTGGGCCAACAGCCTTTCCATTCTTCATTCTCTTCATAGCTATCCCTACTTCCTCCTTGCTAATCCATTGCACTTCATGATTCACTATCCCCACATCATCCAATCTTCTCTCCCTCTTATTCTCTTCATTCATCAACCCCTCAAAGTACTCTTTCCGTCTCCTCAACACACTCTCCTCACTTGTGAGTATCTTAACCTCATTATCCTTTATCAGCTTTACCTGCTGCACATCTTTCCTAGCTCAGTCCCTCTGTCTAGCCAATTGGTACAGGTCCTTTTCTCCCTCCTTAGTGTCCAACCTTTCATACAACTCTTCATATGCCTTATCCTTAGCCTTCACAACCTCTCTCTTTGCCATGCACCTCATCTTCTTATACTCCTGTCTACTTTCTTTATCTCTCTGACAATCCCACTTCTTCTTTGCCAACCTTTTTCTCTGTATACTGTCCTGTACTTCCTCATTCCACCACCATGTCTCCTTGTTGTCCTTCCTCTGTCCAGATGTCATACCAAGCACCTTTCTAGCCATCTCCCTTACTAGCTCTGCTGTAGTTACCCAGCTATTTGGTAACTCTTCACTGCCACCCAGTTCCTGTCTTAACTCTGCCCTGAACTCCATCTCACAATTACCCTTTTTCAATTTCCACGATTTGATCCTTGGTGCTGCCTTCATACTCCTCCTCCTCTTCTTGATCACGAGCGTCATCTTACAAACCACCATCCTATGCTGCCTAACTACACTTTCCCCGGTCACCACTTTACAGTCTCCAATCTCCTTTTAAACTGGCCCTCCTACATAAGATATAATCCACCTTTGTGCATCTTCCTCCACTCTTGTATGTCACCCTATGATCCTCCCTCTTGTTAAAATACATATTCGCCACAGCCATGTCCATCCTTTTCGCAAAATCCACTACCATCTGACCTTCTGCATTCCTTTGTTTAACACCATACCTACCCATCACTTGCACATCCCCTCTGTTCCCTTCACCAACATGCCCATTGAAATCTGCTCCAATCACCACTCTCTCACTCTTGGGTACAGTCATCACCACTTCTTCCAACTCACTCCAAAATTTTTCTTTCTTGTCCATCGCACAAAATTCATCATTACACCATCAATTTCCAGCTTCATAAAAATCACTCTGTCTGACACTCTTTTCAGCTCCAAAACACTCTTAACATATTGTTCCTTCAGGATAACTCCTGCACCATTTATCCTCCCATCCACACCATGATAAAACAATTTGAACTCACGTCCGATACACCTAGCCTTACTCCCCTTCCATCTGGTCTCTTGCACACACAATATACCAACCTTCCTTCTGTCCATCATATCGGCTGGCTCTCTCACTATACCAGTCATACTGCTAACATTCAAAGTTCTGACCCTCACTACCACATTTCTAGCCTTTCTCCTCTCTTCCTGCCTTCAGCCATGCCTTCCACCTCCTCTCTTCCTTCAGCCAACAGTAACCCAATTTCTGCCAGCACCCTGTTGGTTAACAGTACTGGTGGCGGTTGTTGTTAACCCGGGCCTCGACCGATCCGGTATGTAAATATTTACTGGTGTCCACATGAATCATTTGACCAAGTTGTATGCCAGATGCCCTTCCTGATGCAACCCTCCCCATTTATCCAGGCTTGGGACCGGCACAAAGAAATGCACTGGTTTGTGCACCCCCAGTGGCTGGGTTTAAACCCAGCTTTGATACAATGATGAAAATGAAGCTGAAATAGATATGAGAGGATGCTATACATGCGTTTACCTATGGAAAATACTATACCTTTTGATCTATGGGAGACTATAGGCAAACAAAACAATAAGTATTCCTACTATAGCACATGTGCCTGACAGAAATACAGACTTTCTATTTTAATTTTTTATTGGATAACAAGATAGAAAAAGTAAGTAACTTAAAGATGCAACTGTAACATCCTCTCAGGGCTTTGTTAGGTTTGGCATCCTCTGTCATAGAAAATACATTCTACAGAAGATCTTTAAAATCCCTGAGCACCCCCTACCAGTATGGACTGTGTGTGAAGGGAATCTACTAGGCAGCATTACTCTAGTTTCAGCTCTCTGGTATAAAAAAAACACTCTTAGGAAATATGAAACCCTGGCATAATATACTATCTTCTTACATGGTCTCGTCACACTACAAAATCTGTAAATTAAGTGGTATTCTTTGTCTAGAGGTACCCACATAGGGTCACACAGAACTGAATGTTAGTAGACAACCTCTAAGGTGGTTTTCTTGGATCAACAAGAGTATTACGTCTTTGGCATTTAACATATCTGATCACTAACTCAGTGGTATTTTCACCACTTCTTGATCTGCAACAAAGTATGAGCTTCTGATATCTGACCAGTAGAGGTTCTTTTGAATCTACCATGTGAGGTGGACACTTACTATAAAGCCTTTTGTGACCTCCATATCAGGGTTGCTTTTGGAAGCTTGTCAAAATACAGATAGACCCATGTACAAGACAGTAGCAGTTAAAGAAGCAACAATATGTTGGGAGTTAATGGAGACACATGAGATGTTTGCCCTGAAGAATATTGAATCTAACTGTGCTGCACTTGAGAGTCCTGCTATAGTGGAAATAACCATGCTACAGTACAGCACAGCATCCTGAGATGTTTAAAAACTACCCCTCCATTCTAAATACACTAAATTAAGTAGACCTATAGGGTTATTGCCCCCCCCGCACAAGAGATTAGGAGTGTGACAAACATCTGGCACTAAATATAAACAATTTTGATAAATTCTGGGAGAGTGAGCTATCACAGACAATCTGGCAGAAAGCTAGAGAACAGATATAATGTTACAGGTGGGTGAGCACATTTAGAACTGATGGGGTGGATGATGGGATCCTTTTAGCAGAATGGGGACTTAGGTTTTTGTGACATATCATGGTTGCAATATGTTCCTATCATACAAACTGCTGTGGATTGGAAGAATCCCAGATGTCTGTCAAAGTGGAGCTGGACTTTGATCATCTTCAAATACACTAATTTGTTTGCATTTGATGGTCACAGACTATTTGAACAGATAACCCCAGCTGGATATTTGCCCTCTAAAAGGCCTAGCAACAAGATGGGCGAAACTTTATCAACATATGCTCTCTGATATCTCTACAATTTTCTTTTTATCAATGTGGCGCTTCAAAGTCACTTTAAGTCATAAAAGTACTGTCTATTTTAATCATTAAATGATCGGCATCAATAAAATATAAAGATATTCTTCATCCTTTAATTGATGTTCATGCAGTTTTGTGGTCCAGTGCTAACAAATGTATGTATGCAAGTAAGTAAATAAATATGTAACTATTATTTATTGCAGTTTTTATTCTTAATGTGTTTATGAATAAAAAACCCTCACTACTGTAATTCTGAAATGTGTTACATCCTAGCCCTTGGATTACAAAAATATCTACAAAAATATAGAACGACAAATTTAAAATATCGCTGTTTTTTTTTTAAAGATGTTTTTGTTGGGGAGTTAAGTCCTACATCACTCCAAACATATACCAATTCACTCCAAACATATACCAATTCTAAGATTGCCATAGAGAAAAGCAAATAGAAATTGTAATATAGGACTTAGTATGTAGTCTTGCTACTCAGAGACTCAAACTAATAAGATTTAGAATATTAAATGGTTACCAAAAATAAAACAAATAAGGCTTTTATCAATGCTTTGCTTGCTTGGCTAAATGTAAGCCATGCAACATTACATGGTGGATTTCTTTACTGTGAAAATGCAAAATTTGTGTATCACATTCAAGAAAAAATATGGGTAGAGCCATTCATTACTGGAAGGTATTTTTTCATACCCGATAACATATCCACCTTGATCTCTTCTTTTCATTTAAAGGTGACAAGGACATGAGAAGATGACAGTCTCATAAATGTGTTTATCGTTCAGAAGGAAAAGCTTCCTTTTTGCAAGAACTGCTTTACAGACTTCTTTTTTTATGTGAAGCTTGGGTTTTTCTCCTTGATGTTTTGGTAGACAGCAGATGTTCAAAAAATGGATGTTAGGTCATGGGAGCCATTATTTAGTGTAGAACCAAGTGTGACTCTTCATTTCTCCGAATGATAAATTCAGTGTTTACGCAGCCAGTGCTGTTTTAAATTGCTACTTAGCTTATCTTCAGTAGAAACACTCCTGCAGGGCCAGGGCTGATTTATCATCAAACTGCTTTTCCTTGAATTGTAATTCCCCTGACTATTTTAATCAGCTTATTATTTGGAATGTGATGGATCTACAGCTGTGAGGATGACTGCTTTTTAATTATTGCCTTGTTTGATCTGATACATTATAAAGTCACCTTGACTGTTTTACATTAATGAAGTTTTATTTGCTGTGCATTGGCTACTTTAAATGGTTCCTATTTTTTTGAAATGGTTCTATTTTGTTTGACTGAGCTTATGCGTTACTTAAAATCTACAGATCTGAGTCATGCTCAACGTTTAATAGGTGTTCATATAGATTCAGGTAATAAAAAGCATCTGTTGCTTTGTGCAGGGGTTACATTTCACTCAGAGACTGCATTACTTAAATCTGGTCTTCTTTATTTAGCATTTATTAAGTATTTAACTGCATATATTTTTCTGTTCCTGAGCATTTGTGTAAAGGTCTGGCTTTGATTGAACATATTTTCATCTTAAAAATGGCCGTGGCTTTTTTAGTGGTATCTAACAAATTAATTCATATAAACTCAGATAAATATCACTGTTGTAT
>NC_056744.1:685362684-685505184 GCF_019279795.1 Protopterus annectens | reverse complement strand
GTATGTGTGTGTGATCTACTTGGGCAGGGACACATAGCACTGGCTGGACAGAGAGGGTGCTGAAGGTTTTGGCTTGGCCACTCAGCTGAGATATCAGTCCTATAGCTGTGCCAGTGGGGAGTCATACTGGGATCTGGAGAAAGAAGCAGAAACCAGCCCCAGACTGACTATGATCTCTGTGTGCTCTTAAGGGAAATTGTACTTTACTGTGTGTGTACTTGTCATCCTCCCAATATGTTTACCCCTCACTGGTGCTAGTGGTGAGGATTGACGCTCCTTGATTACTGGGCCAGTGCAGGGGTTTTACACAGCTATCGATCTTATCAAAAGTACATCAATATCTAGTTGTTCTAATTTATTGATGAGTGTTTTGTGTATGACCCTGTCAAATGCTGAAGTTAAATTTATATAAATTACATCACAGCACAATTTTTCATTCATAGCTGTTTTTATATTGTTACAGAACATCATGTTCCAGGTGGTAATAGATCCATTTTCAACATGCGCATGCTGATAAATGGTTTCAAGTCCCAACCTGTCCAATTCTGACAAAAACTTATCCAATATTACATTCTCCATTATTTTTCTACAACATGAAAGTAGACTTAAGGGTGTATATGACTCTAGGCTTCTCCTACTTCCCTTTCCCTTAAAGACAGATTTAATAAGCTCATGTCTCCAATCTTGAGGAATCTTACCATATTTATATGACCTAGTGAATAGGTATAATGGTGCTGTAAGCTCTTGCTGAAGTGTTCTCCGGTCATTGTTACTAATTCTGTCTCCTCCCTGTGCTTTGTTTGGATCCAGTTTGTGCAGTTCTTTTTCAATATAATCTAATTTGATTCTAGTATTTGAGGTTATTTGGATATCACTAGAACTTATCACCTCTTTTGTGGAGCCAAACTGTTTTGCATAAGATTTTGTAACTACATCTATAATCTTTTGTGTCTGAGAATACATTTTAGAATCTACACAGAGTTTATCAATTTGCATGTCTTTACTCCTTTCACATCTTATGTATCAGTAAAAAGGTTTCCTATTGTTAGATTTTATTAATATTAGTCTGAAATTAATTATGTTGTAAATATGCTGAAAGAAAAGGCTTGCTTAAGAGTTTAGTAATATGTGATCAGCAGTCATACTAAATTACCATTTTAAGCTGCAATATTATGCTCAATATCTTTATATAAACTTTCTTCAAAATTTTCTTGATCTTGCCTCACACTATGCTTAATCTGTTTGTCCAGCTTGTTTATTTTAGTTTTCATTGACCTCTCTTCCATTTCTTATATTTTTTGTCTCTCACCTTAATCTGGGATCTTGTTCTTATGGAACTATATCCCCCTGATATTGTATGCCTAGATTCTGATGTTAAACATTTTTTTTACACTCATTCAATTTCTCTTGCAAAACTTTCCACTGAATACCTCACTCCAGTTTGTTTTACATAGTTACTGTTTAACTTCCATATATTCTGTAATTAACCTTTTGTGCATTGGTTTAGATTTCAGTTTGGCAGAATTATCTAGCAACAAAGTAACCATTATAACCCCATAATCACTGCACATCAGGGGTGGTAAAACTTGACTTGAAGTAACAGTAATGTCTTCAGGAACATAAACAATGTCTAGTATATTCCATCCCCCAGTAGTTTCTTTACAATCAGAAACAATTGTTGTTCCTGAATATACATTATGAATAATTTCCTTACTATTATTGTTGAATCAATATTATTCCAGTCTGTTTCTGGTAAATTTAAGTCCCCAGCTAATATTATTCTTCCCTCCTGTGTTTCTTGCAAGAAATGTATGAATTCCTCTAGGTCATCTGCACTAGACTTTGGTGGCATATACACTCCAACAATTGTTATATGTTCCAGGGTTGTCTTTATTGTCACAGTTACACAGTCTATAGTGTTGCTGTTATCACTGAACATGCAATAATTACAGGTCTCATAACTATCTTTAATCCCTATCCTAACACCTCCACCAGATTTTTTTGTTAGAATGCCTGTTACATTAAAAACATTTATATCCTGACAGAACTGGTTTCCAGTCATTTCTCTTTAACTACATTTCACAAAGAATAACAACTTCAACCTTGTGGGAATGTAGCAAATTTTCCAACAAAAAAACTTTATTATTAATACTCCTAGCATTAAACCATCAGAGATGCATCAGATGTTGTTATCCATGAACTGTTAAATTTTCGACCTGGCAAAACTTCTGCCTATTGTTTGTCAGATACTGAAAAATATCTGCTGCAAATATTCTCTTCCCTGATCTTGACAAATGTACACCATCCTGTCTGAAGATGTGTGCCCAAAACTAGGCTTGGATGCCCTACACATTTTTATTTTTTAAAAAAGGACATTTTTTCCATGTAGGTATTTAGCCCAAAAATGTTATCATTCACAGTGACCTGACTATCCTTTCTATAGGTGATTTGTGAAAAATACATCCTAACATCAGTGAGCACTATACTATCTAAGAGGGCTGTCAGTTCCCTACTAACAGTCAGAGAATCCTTGTGGATGACATCATTGGTACCGACTTGAATAAAAACGGATCCATATTTCCTTACATTAAGGCATTCCAAGGCTTATCTCACATCTTCTATTTTTGCTCCTGGCAAGCACAGCACTACCCAATGTTCATTATCGTCTCTGAAAATACCAGTTCCTCCAATAATTGAATCTCTAATTACAAGAATAACTTTGCTGACCAGCTCTGAAGAATCGTCAACTTCGAATACAGTAATATCTGTCTATCAATTGTTACAAAGGATAGATCTTCATCACCATTAGTTTTATTAATCCCACTGTTTTCATTGTGTATTAAATTCTCATCCAGCTGGCATTGTAAATCCACAGCTTCAACCATGTAGTCGACATCTGTCTTTCTCTTCTTTTTTCTTACAGTAATGTTCTTAAGTCCTTCCAAGTTCAGTTTTGATTTCTTCCTTTTCATCTGCCCTTTGCCTCTTTTTTCTACCTTCTCTTTTGGAAAAATGATAATGTGCAGCCAGTAAAGGAATCCCAACAGGAACAGTTATGAATTAGCACATTATCAGATCACTGATCTTTAATATTGCTGGAAATGACAATACAGCACCACATGGCACAGACTGCATTCAGAAATGGAATGGTGCAGAGACAATACAAGACAGCAATTTCAGTGGAAAACAATTGTTATAAAAACAACACCTTTGCAAGGGGAGGGGCAATAGCCATGTACTCCCACACTCCACAACAGCAAATATGCCAACTTTGAGATTACACAACAGTGTGGATAAGGGAATCCCCCCCCCCAAAAAAAAAAAAAACATTGTGTTATGTCTATTTTGTATCAATGAGCTGCTTTGGAAGTGTTCAATAAAGTGAATTTCTCTATATTGCTATACTGAATTGTTGATTTAGTAAAATCATGCATTCAACAGTGACTGTATACATATACCTGTGGAAGCATGGAGGTGTTTAGGTGAAATGGCAGTGGAGTTTTTAACCAGATTGTTTAATGAAATCTTGGAAAGTGAGAGGATGCCTGAGGAATGGAGAAAAAGTGTTTTGGTACCGATTTTTAAGAATAAGGGTGATGTGCAGAGCTGTAGTAACTACAGACGGATTAAATTGATCAGTCACAGCATGAAGTTATGGGAAAGAGTAGTGAAAGCTAGATTAGGAAGGGACGTGATGATTAGTGATCAGAAGTATGATTTCATGCCGGGAAAGAGCACTACAGATGCGATGTTTGCTCTGTGAGTGTTGATGGAGAAGTACAGAGAAGGTCAGAAGGAGTTGCATTGTGTTTTTGTAGACTTAGCGAAGGCATATGACAGGGTGCCTAGAGAGGAGTTGTGGTATTGTATGAGGAAGTCAGGAGTGTCAGAGAAGTATGTAAGAGTGGTACAGGATATGTACAAGGGTAGTGTGACAGCGGTGAGGTCTGCGGTGGGAGTGACGGATGCTTTTAAGGTGGAGGTGAGGTTACATCAAGGATCAGCTCTGAGCCCTTTCTTATTTGCAAAGGTGATGGACAGGTTGACAGACGAGATCAGACAGGAGCTCCCGTGGACTATGATGTTTGCAGATGACATTGTGATCTGTAGTGAGAGTAGGGAACAGGTGGAGGAGACCCTAGAGAGATGGAGATATGCTCTAGAGAGAAGAGGAATGAAGGCCAGCAGGACTAAGATAGAATATATGTGTGTGAATGAGAGGGAGGATAGAGAAATGGTGAGGATGCAAGGAATAGAGGCGGCAAAGGTGGATGAGTTTAAATACTTGGGATCAATAGTTCAGAGTAACGGTGAGTGTGGAAGAGAGGTAAAGAAGAGAGTACAGGCTTGATGGAGTGGGTGAAGAAGAGTGTCAGGAGTGATTTGTGACAGACGAGTACCAGTAAGAGTGAAAGGGAAGGTCTACAAGAGGGTAGTGAGACCAGCTATGTTATATGGGTTGGAGACAGTGGCATTGACAAAAAGGCAGGAGTTTGAGCTGGATGTGGCAGAGTTAAAGATGTTATGATTTGCACTAGGTGTGATGAGGGTGGACAGGATTAGGAATAAGTATATTAGAGGGTCAGCCCAGGTTGGAAGGTTTGGAGACAAAGCCAGAGAGGCAAGATTACATTGGTTTGGACATGTGCTGAGAAGGGAAAGAGGAAGGCCTAAGATAAGGTTTATGGATGTGGTGAGAGAGAACATGCAGGTGGTTGGTGTGACACAGCAAGATGCAGAGGACAGGAAGAAATGGAAACATATGATCCGCTGTGGCGACCCCTAACGGGAACAGCCGAAAGAAGTGTATATTTGGCTTTAGATATTTTTGGGATTGAGCATTAGCTGTTCAAAATTTGTGTACTTTGATGTTTAGAAGTACGTCCATACACACACACACACACACACACACACACACACACACACACACATATACATTCATACAGATATATATCTTATATGTCCGTAGGTGCATATGTGGTTACTAGGCTATTGGCCCATCAGCCATTCTAAGCCTTGTTAAGCTTACCTAAAATTCACAAAACTATTGCTGACATGTGCCAGTATCTCAAAGATTTTTATGGTTATGATAAGTTAGGGACATAGATGCCAAACCAGGCATAGATTTGTGATTTCCCATCCATTGGTCCAAGTTACTTTTTAATATGGTTAAGGATGAGCTTTGGTTCACATGGATCAGAAGCCTGTACCTAGAGTAAGGAGAAATCTTTGAGACACATACCTGTCACAGTAACATGTCCTGTTTATGTCACAGATGAGGTTTCGGTCCTTTGAATGGGTATTAATGATGTTATTGTTTTGCAGATGTGCAGTAAATCCATCAGTGTGAATATATATCTATATGAATATATGTATGTGTCTGTGTGTGTGTGTGTCTGTGTGTACTTATATTTATACATATGTTTTTATTAGCAAACATAAAAAACAAAAACATTAATGTCAAGAAATCAAAAAAAAATGTTTTCTGCAGGGGGCATGTCCCCCTGCACTTCCACACCCCTGGAACACACACACACATGTGTGTGTGTGTGTGTGTGTGTGTGTGTGTGTGTGTGTGTATGCGTATCAACTCTGAGATCGTACAACAGCAGAGAAAATGCAATTTCCAACATCCTGTTGCATGTTGATCTTGCAGACACAAATGTTGGCAAAACCAGTAACACTAATGCACTAATGCAGATAACATTCAATATTCTGACTGTTCAGTGTCTGCAACTATATAAATAAATATATAAAATACATACATGAAGTGAATCTTATAAACTGTCACACCTAAAACATTTCATAAGGTATATAAATAACTCCTATGTGATAATTAATTAAAATAAAAAAAAAATGACATCATTACAACTACATTTCAATAAATAGTTTCAAGTGAAAATACTCATTTCAACAATATCCATATGTAGTAAGTGCTTCCAGTTAATACTGCCAGTAAGATTCTATGTATATCAAAATATTATCAATGTGTTGTTCTCTCTAGAGACATTGCATAAGCCCAAGTACTCAAAAATGTGGTCACCTTTCTTTTACTACTTGTCAGACAGAGCATTACCCACAGCTGCATTTTAATCCCTTAAACATATTCTTCAGCTCTTCTCCTAAACTTCAGTTGAGTTTTCCCCACACTGATACAGCCATATGTAGAATCAGTTGTATAAATCACAAGTATATTTAGACATATAACACTGTTGGATCTCTCATCTTGCTCTGTCAGTCTATAGAGTAAATCTCCTAAACAAAATAAATGATGTCACAGATACTGGAAAAAATTACCTTATATGCAGATGTCGCCATTTTCTCTTTCCATGGGTGATGGCACAACTACTTCAAATTCTGAAGCTTTGTGTTATTGAAGCGAGGAGATGTCTTTGTAGTCTCAACTAGATTTTATTTGGAGTGCAGAAGTTTTTTTTAATATAGTACAACATGATTTGGTAGCATATGTGATTACAATTTTTCGATCCATTTTAATGTTTTGTCAATTTGGCTTTAAATAGCTAAAGATGTCTGTTTAAGCTATTTGAGTTTGGCTTACATCTTTCTTACTTGCATTCTGAAGTTTGCCTACAGCACTAAACACACAGATTAAAGCACTAAATACACGGGTTAAAAAAAGGTTTCTAATTACTGCAATTAATTCTCTGAATCCCATCACGCATTGACACACTGATTAAGCTTTGTAGACTCCATAGCCACATCCTGGCTTATTTTCTAAACTATTTCAAGTGCTTTAATCTTCACTATCTCAAGTATACCTCAGAAGTGAACTCTAGTATATGTGTTTTGCATTCATTACAATGTATTTTTTTAGTAGGCACATTAAAATGAATATTAATACTCAGTCAATGGCAGTATTGAAAATAAAGTAGTTTGTTCAATATTCTTACAATAATGCAAAGTTTTTAAACGTTTTACTAACCACTGCATTAGAAATTGTAATATTCAGGAAAAGAGTAAATGGAAGTGAACACCAAAACATAAATTCCAAGTTTTAGTTAAATAGCCTATTAAAATTCTTGCATATGTTTACGGTAATTATCATTCCAAATTTTCACAAAATTGTCTATAATTCTCTTATAAAGCAAAATGCTAGATACAAAATAATTAGTTTCACTAGTAATTAATAGAAGATCATTACCTCCTAATCAGTTATGTATATGATGACAAAATGACTCCAGTTAACATCCATGATCTGCCTGATTTTTGGAAAATATTTTCCTTCAAATTGCAAAGCATTGCACTGCAACACAGGTCTTGTTAATTATACCCATTTTCTCAAGATATATTTGGATATAAAAAAATTTATATCAACCATAACACCATTTCCTGCTGTTTAATTCTTGCATACATTCTCCAGGATGTGATCTGAATCCCTGCCTTAGACTGTCTTTGTTTTCCCGATGAGATGTAGCTCAGATTCTGCATCATTTCCTACCCCAACTATATTAATAGTAGAATGCATAGGAAGGCATACCATACCAGATTAGACATATTAAATCTTCATGAACTTTTGGCATCTCATACTTTTTAGTAAAAAGGGGTTGTCTATGTAATCTTGCAGCCTTTGTGAACAATTCCTTTGCAAAATATTTCATAATACTATAATCTATAATTTGCTTATGCTTGTTAGTTATGCCATGTTTCAGTGGTAAGTGTTTTACTGATGGGCAAGTGTTTATAAATTTTACACAGTTACTGTTCATATCCATCACAACTGTCAGAATAAATACTGTAAGAAATATAAAAACTCCAACTGTGTCCAGGTACCTCAGAATGAAAATAAACCTCGTAGAAACAGCAAAAAAGACACTGAGGAAAGGCTCAGAAATAGCAAAAAAGACACTGAGGAAAGGCTCAGAAACAGCAAAAAAGACACTGAGGTAAGGCATACAGTGATGTCCTCTCTCTGGGCCAGTAATCAAGGAGCCTGAATCCTCACTACTAACACTGGAGAGGGATGTTCACTTGGAAAAAAAAAAGATACACACAGTTTTTCCAGATGCAGCTCTCTGCATAAATCACATTTTCCCATAAGAGGACACAGGGAAGACACTCAGTAGAGGGTCTGGGTTTCTTTCTCTCTCTGCAGGTCCCCAGTAAGAGTCTCCACTGGCACAGCTGTAGAGTTGAGTCCTCAGCCAAGTGTCCAAGCCAAGTCCTCCACCACTCCCTCTGTGAAAGCAGTGCTTTGTATCCCTGCTCCAAGTAGCTAAGTAGCTGACACACATACTCTGAGATTTAATTGTCACACACACACACACACACACACACACACACACACACACACACACACACACACACACACACACACACACACACACACACCTGTGATAGGCTGGCACAGATTCCCCACTCTACCAACTTTGCTCGGACTGTAACGTAAATTCACTTCCACCAATCAGTTACTACAAGGCTATTAAAAGGGTATCCCATTGTACTAAGTGAAGTCAATATTAATACAAATGGTAATGTTGACCAAACAGCCAGCTTTCAGGAGTGGCCACAGTTATCACCAAATAAATATATACAAATACTCTCAAAGCTTAAATATTTTCAAAGAGGACCATCCACAATAAAAAGTTTAAATATATTTAATAATAAATAACAAAATAACAAGAAAATGCTAAATATCTATTTACAGTAAACACCAGAGTTTCAAACATAGGAAATATTAAAATAACACAGATGAATAGATTCCCACAGTTACAGAAAAACTGTATTTAACTAATTTCACTATATTTTCTCTGATTAATCTGAAGATTACTATTCCCTGGTTACTTACTAGAGCAAGGCAAGATGAAGTAGGTGAGTGGTCTTCCTTCTTTGTCAGGTTCCAAGAAACAGACTGCTCAGTCTGACTGGGAGTCTTCTTAATAACAAATCTAAATATTTCTGGGATAACTTACAGAATGATATCCCATCTAGTCATCTGACTATGTTTCCCAAACTATCACCAACAGTAGAAGCTGCCAGGATTTTAGCACCTATGTGTTACCATACATACAGACAGAGCTTTGCTCAGATCTGCTGCACCTCCTGGAAGTCATAAAACAATTTCAAACCTCAAGCCTTCCAGAGTAGTAATTATCTCCCTGTTAGAGACAATAAAAAGGGTTCCTAATACTTGGTTTCCCAGACATTTTGTGTCTGGCTGCAACTAGAACTGCATGATACATTCTCTATGGACTAATTTAATTTCAGCTATTTTTCAAGGTTTGCTGCAGCTGGATTGTGATTAACCTCTTCTCTTCCTGTATCCTCTGTTAAAACATACATTTAATTCAATTATAATACATTTACATTTATTTTCTTTCCAGCAGGGCACACTGTTGATACATTTTCCACAAAACCATCTGTACAAATCAGTTAGATATTCAAATAGCATATAATTCTTTATTAAATTCCAGCTAGCTGTACTGGCATATGTTACACATCCACTGCCTCATTTCTCTTGGCATAGCTGGCAGTCCCTCCTATCATCAAAAATAGTTACAGATATCATATTTTAAACTATCAGCTATGCATGTAGTCCATGCAATCCATAGAACAGTATCATAGACTGGAGTGGAAAATAAATAGGCTTAGTATGCATCTTCCTTTTTCCAAACATTTTATTTAAGGTTCAAATTAAGGTAAAAGTTAAAATTAGCCATCATGTTCCAGATCGGGTTTGTAAAAAATAGAATTTATTGCACTATTATGATATTAAATTAATTTAACTTAATGAATAGACACAAAGTGCTGTATAGATTAACAAGGTAAACAATTATTCATTTCAACTTACTCTCTATCAAAAGGTTCAGGAAGGTCATCCTATCCCCCCTCTCTAAGATACTTAAAAAATGCATACACTCACAGCTTCTCACCCATCTCCTCCAGAACAACCTTCTCACTCCCACTCAACATGGATTCCATCCTAACCATAGCACCACTACCGCCCTCTTATCCTTCACACACACCATAGCTGAGGCCCTAGACAACAATAAACTTATATTCTGCGTCTTACTTGACCTTTCCAAAGCCTTTGATGCTGTCTCCCATCCCCTGCTACTATCTAAACTTGAAAATCTAAATCTATCTTCTTCTTCCCTTGTCTGCTTCTCCAGTTACCTATCCTGCAGACAGCAATCTGTCAAATGGCTTTCTTCCACCTCTCCATTTATATCTGTTCCTACCGGAGTACCACAAGGTTCCATCCTAGGTCCTCTCCTGTTCAATGTCTTTACTAACAATCTCTATACATCTTGTAAAGAATCCTCCCTCATCCAATATGATGATGACTCAACCCTCATCTCTATCTCTGACAATATATCTAAACTCCACACTCTCACTCAACAGGCATTTCTATCCACAGAACAGTGGTTATCCAATAATCTACTTATCCTTAACCCCAAAACTCTTACTCTTTCTGCCTTGATCTCTCACTCACCACAAATCCACTTTTGAAATTATATCCACTGATAGGACTATAATCCAACCAGAAGCTCACACAAATCTCTTGGGGGTCATCATTGATGATGAACTCATATTCAATATCCACCTGATCCAAGGCATAAAAAAGACAAATCAGAGACATGGTTTACTATACCGCAATAAAAAAATTCTCACTACCAATGCTAGACTCTCCCTTGCTTAAGCCCTTCTCCTTCCCATCCTCCTATATGCTGCCCCTGTACTCACTAACATTCAAACCACAACCCTGAGCAAACCCCAACAAACCTACCATAAAATAGCTAGGTTTGTCACAAACTCACCTTACAATGCACATCACTGCCTTTAAACTCACTCCAGTGGCTTGAATTCCCCCAGCTTCTACTTCTATCTCAACTTCAAATGCTACATTTCATTCTTAATAAGCCTGCATCCTGTCCTGCTGTCTCTTCACTCGTCACTATCTATATGCCAACTTGGACTCTCCGTACCTCCAGTCAGCAACTACTGCTCACATACCAACCAAAAAACTATAGGCAAACTCCTATATAAATACTCCATTGCACAAGCTTGGAAAAAACTCCCTTTAGATATAAGTTCTATCATCCACCCAGCACACTGTAAAGAAAAGCTCACATTTTATTACTTAACTATAAGCTTTGTCATTGTCAGGCACCAACTTAAGCACCCCACTGTAATACTTTTCTTCCTCCCTCTTCTCTCACATAAGTACTTCATTATCTTAGGATATGTACTAATGTTTTCTAATTCAGTTCTGTTGGTTAAAACTCTGCTTGTACATATGAAAATATAATTGCTTTTATTAAAAAAATGCGCATGCATTGCTATGTCTAACTTTTATTTACATTTTTTGTATGATTGAATTTTGTTGTTAAAATACCTTTTTTGTATAACTTAGTTTTTCTTTGTTCGAATTTTTGATGTTAAAATATGAATTTTCTGTAATTTGTTCTTGTATTGGAGCTTTTCTCCTCGGGTCTCCACTGAGAATGGGCCACAAGCCCAGTTGGACAAACCTGGTTAACAAATATAAATAAATAATGTATCAACAAGAAGAATATTTTATATACAGAAGCTTCTGAGTGGTAAACAGATTCTGGGTTAAAGTTTAATTTGTGTTGTGGTTTCTTGGATCTTTCTGGATTAGACTAATCTTTTAGGGGTCTTTTTTTTCTTGATGAATACTGGAGAAGCATTTCTCAGATCTGTGCCCAATCTGTCAGGAATCCATAAAAAAATGAAATGATTTCTTGCAAATTGATGCTGATTTCTCCTTAGGCAGAAGTCAATTCAATTGCAGGTAGAACCTGGCCAGTTTCCTTTCAGGTAAGCCACTTCTTCATTCCAAATGGATCTCCTTGCCTCTTTGGATGACCAGGGCCCTGACAACAGCAAGGTAAAATCTTGTAGCTCTCAGCTCACTTAAAGAATGTAGGCAGTATAGCAGTCTTCTGTCTTGTAACCAAGAAAGACTTCTTCTCAGAACTCACCTATATGTATTTCTGTATTGCTGGCTGTGCAGATAAGATGATCTGATGCCTGATAAATGGCTAAAGAACTGCTGCATGTGAACTCTCACCACAGGTTTCTCAGGGAGGGAAAAGTGATATAACTTGTTTCCCTCTGCTTTTGATTGATGTCAGCAGTAGTTACACATATCTTTTTACTGTTTATTTGTGTCTGAGTATGTGGACTTGGGAGGGTGGCCTAATGGTTAAGGTGTTTGCCTTACAAACACAAGGTACAGGGTTTGAATCTCACAGGGGATAACTGGCTAGGCTTAAAATGGCTCACAAGGGCAGTTAGCCTAGTACTAACCTATGAACCTATGGACCCATGGTATGATAGTTGTCTAACAAAACATAACAGCAGCAGTCACGCAATTTAAGTGCAAGAAGCACATTTATTGTCTGAAGCAGTCTACAGAATACTGGTAACAAGGGCAGCTGCCAGCATTTGGTGGAAAACTGACTTTACATATTAAAATATAAGCTGATATGTAATATGTGAAAATTGTTGTAATGTAAACATGGCATAGTCATGTCACTATGAAGTAGTACTTACACAGGCATTTGGCAGAGCAAAGCATGGCCAATGTAGTGCAATATGTTCCCTGCATGTCATGGAATCTCCTGGTCTGTGGTATTACCCACTACATGGTAGTGAGCCAGCAACCCTGCTTGTCTTAAACTTTATGGCATTTGGAATATTGTTCAGGCATGCCTTAAGGGACTAATGTTTGCTAACAGGGAAAGTATGGATCTCCTGAACCTGCCATGTATACATGTGAGGTATCATACCAACAAATATTGAAAGGGTGTGTCAAGCAGTATGTAACAGTCACAGATGGGTGCTACAGTCACCACTACACAATTATACCAGTGAGTAATATACTACTGATATGACATACGAAACTTATCTATAAGATGGAAGTAATTATACTCTCCCCTGTATCTGGAGAGATGTTCTGGTTTCCTCCCAAATAGGAACTTATTATCCTATAATTACCAACTGAAAAACAGTAATAAGAAATGTAAGCATCCTAAATCAAATGTCCTGTAAAGGCCCTTTTAACTGTGTGTAAAATAACTGCAGTGACCTGTCCTGCATATTTGCAGTACATCTCAGAAGCACTCTGTAAATGACTTCTTCCTCTCATTTGAAATAGGATGGTGCCTTTTTGGGTCACTGCAGTGATGCTTGCACTGCTCACCAGAGCTGTTGATCCCAATAGCAGCAGTTGCGACTCTGTAAAGGCTGTGAAAAACATTCACTTTAGACCAGGGAGCCTTACAAAGTCACTTAGTAGGCACTGCTGGTGGTCTATGTAATGATTGGCCTGTTTAAAGCTCCAGCTAGGAGTCCTACTACTCTTAGTGCCTTCTGAAGCCACAGATACTTATCAGGCCATATTCCAAAGGAATGTTGGAGCTGTCTTGTGTCCACACACATTGCTGTTGCCAACATGTGATGCACAACAGTAGGCACTCAGTTTGTGTAATAAGCTGTGGTAACCCATTCATATCATACTGTTGATCTGCACGGTGTGGCAGGATGGCATTAGAATCTGAACAGTGGCACGTTAGGAGTGCAACAGCAGCACACTACTTTTAGCACCTCTGCAGGTGAAAATAATCTATATTCCTGCCAGCATTACTGACCTGTTCACACATGCGGATTGTGTTTTGCAGGTACTCATGTTAATGCATAATGTTGGAAGAGATTCATTGTGCAGCCTTGGTCATGTACAAAATGTGTAAAAAGTGTGATTCAGAAACATTTCCTCCAAATATGATCATTACCTTAATAACCATGCTAAGAACCTCTGAAATGTGCAATAACAGCAGTCATTTCTATTAGTTCACTTATCCTAGTATAGCACATATTACTGAGCCAGTAATTACTGCTATAAATATAAAATATTTCTTGCATATTTTGGCTACTGCTTCTTACTTGTGTTGTAGATGTACAGTGTTTTCTAGCTACATAAACTCTTTAGTAGAAGGGGGTTAAGTCTGTGGGTTTAGCTGACAGCAGGGGGGTTCTTTCTTGGGGAATATGCACATGGAAAGGAGTTTCTTATTGGTTTCATACTGGCACTGTACTGTAATGGTCAAGTTTAAGTGGCACACAGGAAAGTTTGATGTGGGTTGTAGTATGGTGGACTCATAACCTCTAGCTTAGACCAAAGACTGTGCGTCATACTCAATAGTAATATCCATTAGTTGTTAAGTGCTCTATATGACGGTATGTAACTGATATATGCTGCTATATATAATGTTGTTTACCTTTGGAGGGGCTTACAGCTATACTGAGGACACTTCCCAGTGTGGCACCTATTTGTCTGATGAAGGGACAGTCACAAAATACTTCATTAAATTATGAACTGATTTCCATTTCTGGGGAACATGTAACCTGTGCCTACTAGGAATGTGATGCCCCTGCAAAGCTGCACAATGATGCAATGCACCAAAGAGAGAGAGAGAGAGAGTGTGTGTGTGTGTGTGTGTGTGTGTGTGTGTGTGTGTCTTCATCAGAAGGCACCTAAATTTTAACCAAGTTAGTTTGCTGGCCCGTAATGATCCCCATGGGTGTACAGCAGACACTAATGTCTTGTTTGGTATAGAAACTACTGTGGCAGAGGATGATACCGATGTAGTACTTACGGATTGCCATTTACTACATGTGGACCATAGTGCTGTATTTCTGACTAGGCATGTGTGTTTGGGGTTTCCATACCTAACCATGTATAGGAATCATTATGTGGATAATACTAGGGAATTGTTCTAACATCCTGAGGTATGTTCTTCTTCAGGCCTCAGCTTGCTGTAGGGTCACACATACACTGAAGTTGTGGGTCATGTAACAGTTGAATTAGTTGTGCGGGTAGACATACTGTAGATGACATTTACAATGCATGTAATTATCAGTGTGCTTGACATAAAAAGGCAGTCAATTGCACTTATTGGGCCTGTAGTACATCCACAGTTCAGGGGGTCAGATATGGTGCACTGAACAAAATAAAAGTATCCATCCCACTTTGGTTAGAAGCAGTATGTATGTTGCTATGGGCCACAGCCACACAGAACACATTATCTGCCCAGATATATCCATATTTCTGCATGATATGCTTTGGAGGGTAATGCAGCCTCTTACTTTCTGTCAGTGCAACATGTAGTACCATCTCATACTGACTGTTGCTGAAAGACTGGCAACCAGATGGGTGGCTTATGTATGACACATAAAACAGACCATGAGAAAATTGAACATATTTGTGTGGTGCTGAGGTATGGGTATAACATGTAATATATGCCACCAGCTTACAGGTATATGCCTTTCTGATTACAAGTAGACATGCCTGACTCAGGGAGAAAGTGGAAGGAGAAGCTCTCCCAGGGAGAGAAAAAGATCCTACTTCAGGCCCTCTGCAAGAATTGCTAGTAGATGCTCTGGAATGTTAAAGTGGACTGGGACTTTCAGGACTGTGTCAAGTAGGATCAAGTCAGTACAGTCAGTGGACAAAATAATCTTATAACTAGGTTTGAAGAAGGGTCACTGACAAGATTGTGCATGCATGCAGCAAGTTAGCACAGAAGTGAAGGGCCACATGTAGGGAGTCCACTGATGGAATTATCATTAGCTAATAAGGAAGAATTACTTGTATGTCGATCTGGAGGACTAGACAGCTTACAGATTAAGAATGGGGTACTTGATCTGGGATCAGATGTACACAGAGCCCTTTGAATATTGGTTGGTGATGACCCAGGTGGCTATTACCCAATACGTGGGATACTCTGTACAACCTGTTTGACTCAGGGCCATTCAATTAATGAACATGGCTTAATCTATTGTTACAGGAACATTTGGGCTATAGCTACAGTATCATTCTGCTCAAGATATGTTAACTTAAGATTTTCCATTGCAGTTTGTTATGGAGATTTGCCTACACTGGGATGTGGGTGTTGATAATTGACACATTTATATACATGATGTGGGTGTTGATAATTGACACATTTATATACATGGGTATGCTTATGCATTTTCACAGGTATTGTACTGTCGTGTTCCTCTACCATTAATATACGGATGCCTGATGTTGGGGACTTATATGACCCTAATAAGCATAGGTGCCATACTGCGGCACAGACAAGGGTCAAGATGGTAATAATAGACAAAGGCAATGTGGCAGCCATATTCCCTTCCGCTTTCACCAACACAGCTCCTGTACCACCCACTTCTTGGTTACAGGATACCACAGAAAGACAGGAGTTGGTTGACTCAGCAGCATAAGGTGAACCCTCTTTTCTAGTGGCAGAGCTATCTTTGGTTGCCACCAGCTCTGTTGGGTTTGGGGAAGGCAGCAAGTGTCAGTGTACTGGTGGCCAGCAGTGCCATGAGTACTATGCTCCATCTGAGGACCTATGTGGCTACTAATAGATACATATGAAACTTTTATGCAGGGCCATTATACAAGGGCAGGCAGAGACCAATGTAACCATAGCAGAGCTGCTCAGACTGGTATGTGGTTTGCAGGCCATTCCTGCAAATTTATGTAGCTTAATAGAAAACCAGAATGGGGCTTCTGTATGCTGCTACCCATCATAGCCAAAGCTATTCTCATAATCAGTCCTTTCCCACTTCTGGTGTGGACATACACCACAAGAGGGCAGTGCATGGTCTAGGTCCTGCATTACCACAACTACCACCACCTCCATACCTCTATCCAGTGCTCAGGGCAATGTGGGTTGCCATGGATGCAGATGCAGACAGGATAATTCTGTTAAGACCACCTATAGTATATCATACAGTTCCCACTGATAGAGCACTCAATACTCTGTGTGCTTTGGATTGTGCCAGTAACATTCCTTGGGCAGGTGCTCATGGTTGATCTATATTTCCTCTGTGACAGGCCAAAACCTCTCCATCACACCCCAGAACAATGCTGCATCTTCTGATCTGAGACAATGCACACAGCACACACGTATCAGTACTTCCCACCTCTGTCCACTTCACCACAGTTGAGATACCACCCCTCCGACCAGTCTTCCTAGCTCCCATATTCATCCATCCAGAAGACATGCACTTACACACAGGATTAGTCCCATGGTAGTTGATGGAGTGAAATCCCTTGCAATTGATATACTGTTGTTCCTGTTCCCCAAGTGGGGCCTTTATTGAAATGCAAGTTCAATCAATGGTTCACAGTAACTTAGAAAAATGGGCTATGTCATGAAATGCCCATGTGGTGTTACTTCTTTCCTCCATGGTGCATGGGAACTACACAAGTTCCTCCATATGCTGTAGCATGGCAGTGAAAAACTGGTGGAGTATCCTTGAGACAGATGCCTGGAATATACCCAGCATGTGCCCCACTGGTCTCTGGAGGATCCCTGCAGCCAAAATTCTCAGAGCTACATAAACCTTGAATTTGCTGGCAATAGGTACTCCATGTATCCCGTGAGCCTGCATATGAGGGTGACACATCTCAAACAGCTTCTGTATGGTGCTTGTGTACACACAGTAACTGTCCACTATTTCTGTGTAATGGAGGGCATGGAATGTTATGCACAGACTGATGACTTAGTGGAACTATCAGTGACAGTGCACAACTCAATGGCTACCAGCTGTTACAATAGCCTCTTGCATGTACATATGTCTGCTAAAGCAGTAATTATCCCAAACATGTTTTCATGGTCTTTGTCTTGTAATTCTAGGACTTAACTGTGGTCAGCAATGCCAGCAGTTATGCCCTGTCTCACAAAATGTATACATTTATGAATCATACTGCCATATTGTTTACCTTCATTTGGATTTGCTATGACCCTCATTTTAATAATCCTGTTCAGTTTTTGTCAATATACACTCATTTGCATAATACACTGGTCACGATATTTAATGACCAAGAGTGTTCATGATAAGTGTTACTGAATTGCTCCCTCTATACACATGATCACTCCTCATGCAAACTCTCCTGTCATGGCACTGAATTTGCTTCTGAATCCCAGAATGCAATAGCTGTTCCCAAAGTATTTTATTAAAACTAATGGCATAATTAGTTACCACGAAAGATATTTTCTTAATAAATATATAACCGATAAGTACATCATAAACACACAACATACATACATAAATAAATATTACTTCATTAACTAGTTCATGGAAAGATTTTGCTATTTGTGTTATTAACTTGCAGTGCATTATATTTAAAATCAGTTATGCCTCTCTATTTACGACTATGGGATACACTGGTCAACAGTTTAGAATGTAAATTTTTATACATAATGAGAAATCTCAATAACCGTGGGTTCCCTCCATGCACTTCCTTAAAAAGAATTGTTTTAGTGTTATTGTATATGTCCCTGTGATGCTTTCAGACTCTAATTCTCACCTCCCTTATTGACATAAACTTCTTGTGTAGAATGAAATAAGCAAAAATGTTTTTCCACTAATGTACTGAAAAGTTAATTTCTCTTGTAAGTGACAGATATCCCGGGCAATGGATCTCAGGATCAATTTCCTCTCTATCGAGAGGAAATGTTGCCGAGTTCACAAGCCTGTCTTTCAGGCTCTGGAATTTCTATATTGTGTTCTAGGTTTTCCTGCTAGGACATTCTTCAGACAAGAATCACTTTGAATTATATACTAATACTTTCTAGCAGTCTTTATTGTACCTGTATACAGGGGCATATCTACTAATAAAAAAAATTGAATGGGCTGACCTTTGCCTGTAAGCAAATGAGTGATAAACTGAGCTTTACAAGAGCACAATCTGTGTGCCACAAAAGTTCTTACTGATGGAAAGAAGCTATTAAATACATGGGATGTATGCTAAATGCCAATAAAAAGGTACTGACCCTAGTGGACTTCTAGTACTTGGTTGATTCAGACTTGTTTTTTGACATAACATCTCACAACCCATCAGTCTATGTATGATTACAATGTATTATCTGTGAGAGAAATTACAAACTCCTGCTTTCATGTTTTATTTTTCATTGTTAAAGGTTATGCTTTAATTTCAAGTTATGTTGGTGTCTAAAAGTGACTCTTCAAAACATTTCCTGGGGATGTAATAATGATAAAGGTAAAGCTAAACTGCTGCTGATAAGGCTGAGTTCCTCTCCAAATGAGAGGTCATCAGGAAGGTAAGTTGAAGGTGGTGGATACGTTACCCTTGTACATCTCAAAGACATTAGCCTCATGGTTCTTTGACTTCTCATAATAACTTGGTTTTGAGGGATTCCCACATGCCCTCTCACTATCCACATGGACAGACTCATAGTTGGCATTATATGAAAATGAGCATATGACTTGATGCTTATAGGGTGTTAGGTGACATGTGATAGCATACTAGCCAAAGCTGGTGCATACTGATGTGAGTCCTGCAGTGAGCCAAGTGCTGGCCTGTATGCACAATACTTAAGCTCCTAGTAAGATTTAAATATTTCATTGATGTCTGACTTGTGAAATGTGAGCCTTGGTATGAAACATCCTATGGGAACCTACTCATTTAGGACCTGCTGGTTGAACTGTGCCTTGGGATAAGGCTTTCCTAGGAGGGGAATCCCCAGGTTTGAGAGCCACTGATCTGTGACTGGGCAGCTCAAACAATCCCTTCCTCAGATCAAATTGATTGGCCACACACTCTAGCTGATATTTTTGAAGACTACAGTTCTGCCATCCTCCAACATGGCAGTAGACTTGTATGGGCTTGAGATCAGTTTTCGCAGGGATGAGCTCAGCATCTGTAGGAATGTAAGGATATTTGAATAACGGGTTTACTTTAATGATGGCAAAAAAAAAAATTTGCATGTTCCTGCAGCAGTGCTTCAACCTATACTTGGGGTTGCATGAAGGAACCTCCTGCTGATCCCTGCATGAGTCACAACTGATAGCCATCATCTTTTGTTCACATATTAGACCAAAACCACTAATTTTATCATCTTTGAGTGAAAAGATTACATATGTAGCACCTGTAATAGTGTCTGACATCATGTTGTTCCCAGAGACAATAAACATGATACTGAAACTCTTTGACTTTATTTTGATGACTTGAAAGAAGCTTAACTCTGTCTAACATGCAGAGAACTTTGCAAATTATAGTAAGAATTAAGATCCAGATGATGTGAGCAGCTGAATAGAACTGTTGGGCTCGGGGATGTGCATCACAGATAATGTCAATACAGGTATGTGAACATCCCTGAAAGGACATCTTGTAGGATCTTTACTAAATAGTGATTGGTGGAGAATGTGAACCCATCCAGGTACCTCCTATAAAAGGACATCATTTATATGTTAGAAGACAACAGTAATGGTATGAGTTATAAACATTTGTCTAACGGACAACAGCAAGTGGACAGTAAGTCAAGTTCCATTTTACACACACACACACACACACACACACACACACACACACACACACACACACACACACACACACACACACACACACACACACTCTATTAAGCAGATTATGAATCCCAATTGATATAAAACTGTGAAAACAGTTGTAGACGTTTTAACTTAGACCTACTTTTGTTTTATAGGAAGCTGCAGCATGTGTTTCTTTCCGGAGACTTCCCAGTGCTAACAAGCATAATACAGTAGCCTTAGTGAAGAAGATAATGAGAATCTCTCTTTGAGGTGATACGATAATAAGGAGCGACCTTAACAATCTGACTATAAAACAGATGAACAGTATAACCGCACTAGCTAACACTGTTAAAGTATAGCAGACTCAAGAGAATTCCCTGCAATTGCAAGTCAGCTAGAGGCAAAAACATATTAGATACAGTTTATGCTAACACTGGGCACATAAGTAGTGACATTTATATCAAAAGCCCTCTGCTAGCACATGAATATGACAGGATACAGTGTGACATGAATGTAAAGTATAAGATACTCTAACATTCAGAATTTTATTGTAATTACAGTAGGGATAACGCTCAAGTCTGATTATTAAGCTGACAAAGGAAGAAATAAATAACTGAACAAAAGCAGCAGTAAAAATCTCAAGTATATAAAAATAGAATTTTGATGTTATATTCCCTAGTAGCAAGCAAAATAAAGCAAATGAACATTATTCAAATGACTTTTTTCAGTCAGATTACCTTACATTAAAATTTCAAACATCAGTAAATACTCATTAATAATAAATATTACATAAAAAATAATGAAGAAATCAGGGGGTTGAATGTGTCTGACTGAGTATAAAACTGAAAAAAGTGTGTTTGCATCAGAATCAGGTACACACAGATTGACACAGAGTAATAACATATTCATATTACTATGTTGTCCTAAAGTGCAGTGCAACAGAAAGTACATGCAAATAGCTGCATAAAGAGATGTAAATAAAACCTGGTAGGGAATTGAGGTTTTGCTGATAAGAAAATGCATGCAAGGTGAAAATAGTCATGATTCATTGTCATAGTCAGGGTAACTGTGCACTGACGTGCTGTTGAGTGTAAGAGAATAAAACATGCTAAGAATATGGGAGTTGCAATAAGTGGAAATGCATTTAGTTGTAGAATTAGTCTTACAGCAGCATATTGTGATTCTTAGTACTAAGGTTCCTACTGGTAAGCATGAAATGGTGTTTGGTGCTGCTCCCAGTGAGTGGCATGCCATAATTTCACTAATTAAAAGATCATTGATTGCTTTAGAGTTGACTGGGACATTTCACATTTCATGGTCCTTGATTGAACTAGTTGCCTACACAAAGAATCTACAGGAAAAGTATAGTATTACCTATGGAGACTACAATATATATATCTATCTATCTATATATATATCTATATATCTATATATATATATATATATATATATATATATATATATATCTATATATCTATATATATATATATATATAAAACTGTTTATTTTGTAATTGCAGGCTGGGCAGCCTCAGGATACTGGTATGGTCATAGTGTGCACACATGGCCAAAAGGGAAAACATATCATAAGCATCATCCCAAAAGAGTTTTGGTGGAACAATAACTAGCAACCACACAACCACCACACCAGAAAGTAACAGGTCCAATAAAATGAAGAAGTGATGTCTAGTCCAGATCTATGACCCTTATAAGCATGTAGTGTCAGTGCAGTGTCACAAAGGACAAACATACCCCAGGGTTTAATAAAATCCATGTAGGCACAGTGCAGAGCCCACGTGGATTGTTACCATGTCTGCATACATGGCTCCCCCTTGGCAGCACACCATGCATATTAATCATATTACATTGCTGAGGGAGAGACGTGGAACATGGTTAATGAATCAGTGTAGGGAGTGTAGTGCCAACTGTGACCGCAGATGAGTAAGATACTCCATGCACTGTCCAATTGTATTAGATTAATGTGTATTTTATTGTTTTAAGTGTTTTTTTTTCTTTTTTTTTAAAAAAAGCATGTTTGCGAGGCACGGCACGGAATGCAGCAATGCTAAGCACCTCCAAGACATCTGCCAGACATCTAAAAATAGAAACCGGATGCAATTAATTACTTATTTAAATGTCATGTTTAAGTGTAGCTGAGTGGGTTTGAGTGGCACAGTTTGGTGCTCAGCAGTGCTTATAGGTAGCTCAGAGGTATATGTAAACGTACAGGAGAACTTCACATATCCTCATAGCTAAATGGGTAAAGGTACAGCTTCATGAGCAGTAAGTGCAGGATTTGAATACATGGAAGGCAAAATAAGCAATTATATTTGAAATACAAATTATACCAATTATTTTAAAATTCTGGGCAACTGCACTCCACTAAGGTCTGCTAAGACCTGCTAAAACTTGCTAAGCACTGCATAAACACAATAACGGCTGAAAATGTTTATGCACTGCTCAGCTCTGCTTGGCTGGTTTGCACACTGCTAAGCACTGCTAATCATATGAGTCTTCTTGTTATCACACTGCTCAGCTGAGCTGGTTTGTGCTCTGCTAAGTGCCGCAGTGCATTTTTAAATATTGCGTATTGGTGGGAAAACAGGCTATATTAAGCCCAATAGGTGAGAATACAGCATAATTCATTAGAGTTCTGTCTTTGAAGGATACCATGGCAGGTGTTGGTGAGGGTTCATGTTTTTGGGTGCAGCGTTGGGACATTCTGGAGTACAAGGTCAGTCAGCCACTGCAAGGAGGTTTCCAGTGCTCAGAGTGCAACATGGAGGCCTGGGACCAACTGGCAATGGAACTCAGTGAAACTGGTACCCCTACAACAGATGAACAGTGTCATCACCACCATGACAACCTGAAGAGATAAAAGGGGATCACTTGGACACCTGGGTCCTAGAAGCTCAGGCAGGGAATGCCCCATAAGTATGTAAGTACTTCTACCTCTCTTTCACCAATATCTAATCTGAATGTCTGCTAAACTGGTATGCATAATATTGTGCTTCTCTCTCAACAGCTGCAGAAGAGAGGGCTCGCAACATTGAGGCACATGCCAGGCACTTGGCCAGGTTGCACTATGAGTGTGGTAAGTATACTTACTATAATGAAATATGCAAGAAAGAGTAAAGCATTAACTGCAATAAATTATGTACAGTAAAGTTTGTATTGCAATAAATATGGACTTAGAGCTGTAGTACAATAAATGAATAATGCCAACTGTAGTGCAATAAAAACATGAAAATACCATTACCTGCATTAAAGTATATACAATAAAGTCTGTAGTGCAATAACTGTGGAAGTAAAGCTGTATTGCAACACCTGAATAATGACAACTGTTGTCCAGTAAAAACTCAAAACAATACCAGAAATTGCATTAAACTATATACAATAAAGTCTGTGTTGCAATAAGTGTGGAATTAGAGCTGTCTTTCAAGAAAAGAATAATGCCAACTGTTCTGCAATAACACATGAACCAATATCAATAATTCCAAGGTAAACTGTGTACTTCATGATTGTCTTATGTTAACCTTTGCAGTACAATTGTATGCATTCAGGCTGCATGGTAAGGAGCCAATGCCAACTATAACACTGTAATAGCTGTAGAATGCAAATATAATGGCTGCCAAATGTCTCATTTAACACATACAGTACTGTTCAAGGCTGTTTCTAGGCCAATATTGTTCACATAATGCTCTGTCATCCACAAATAGCAGGTAAGCAAGGTATATGGATGAGGTAGCCTACTTCATGATCTGATATTGTTTGTTGACTTTACAGATATTTCAAACCAATAACAATATGTTGTGTACACCTGCAATCTATATACTAAAATATATAGACTAGCTATCTCTGTCATGCTTATATTTCATGCATGTGTGTTGTACTATCACTGCAGTCTGGTATAAAACTGTAGTACTACTACTACCAGGTCATATATTGGTTCCAGGTGAGCTCTAGGAAAATATCAGCCAATCAGTAGCCAGTAGTGACTCAGTAGCTTTGTCTGTAGTACATTTTGCCGCACACAAACCAGGGTTCAAATCCAATGCTATGTAGCACAAAATATTACAGTATCAGTCACATAATGTTTACAGATTCTCTCTCCACAGGAACTACAGGTAACTGGGTGAGGTATTATGAGTAAATAATTGTGTGTTTAGATGTCACAGGTCATTAAAATCATTAGCAAGAATGTGAAAGTACAGCATAACATATAGGAAATAAATATAATAATAATAAAATAAAAAAATGTGCAATCTTGGTATGGCTGTATGCCTGGAGTGGTCAAAGTTGCTGCAGCCAATTCATACATTCCATGCAGATGTCCTCTGCAGTAACTGCTATTGGGTTCTATCTCCATGCTTGCCAAGCAAGGCATGACACTTGTTTAGTTTCTGTACTGTACACATACATGTCTCTCAAATGCCATGCTGTCACATAATGTAATTAGTAGTATGCAATATGTCTGTCACAGGATTACCATTGGAATGATTACCTAAATTGCAAAGTATCACTGCATCAGCCCGCAGTACACATTGGTAGTTATATAGGTCAACCTGATGTGCAAATGTGCTGTGTAGCTGTGTACCCACAGTTATTACTGCTTGGTCCATACTGTCCCATGCAAATATCATGAGAGGTATGTACAGCAGCTGTAGAGGACTTGCACACATAAAGAAAGGACAGACTTGTAGAGTAGATAATAGTACTGTTGGCAAGTAAATAGCCTATAATGGTACTAATGGACTGTTTTTCTCTCTCTCTCCCTACTCCTTATTTTCATTTATTTATTATTTCTACTGGTTATGGTTTGCTATTAACATATGTTGTTAAATTAACTGTATTTTGGGGCATGTGTATTATTATTATTATTATTATTATTATTAAGAGCCACGGTGGTGCAGCAGTAGCGCTGTCGCCTCACAGCAAGAGGTTCTCCCATTCGATTCTCAGCTGGAGCACCTTCTGTGTGGAGTCTGCATGTCCTCCCCGTGGTCAAGTGACGTTTGAAAGACATGCGTGAATGGGCATGCCTTCGTTGAAGGTTGGACGTCGGGCTGGCACCTCGGCACCATAAAAATCGACTGCCAATCATTAGCGGACCAGAGTTCCGCTGTGGTGACCCCTAACCAGGAAAAGCTGAAAGAAGAAGAATATTATTATTATTATATTATGTATTATAATGGTTGCATATTAACATGTCTTGTTGAATTAGCTATTTTGTTGGCCTTATGCTGTAACTGTTACTGGCATGCTGTGAACATACTGACTGTTCTGTCATTTATTGTTGTGTTTCACATAATATGCATTGATATGCAACTGGACTATTTCCTCTGTTCTAGCGTGCTGATTATTACTATGTTTTCTTCATAACTAACCTATACTTATTGTCATACCTCCATCAGCACAGCACATTAGGGTAGGCTGGTTTCCAGTGATCCACCTATCTTGCCTCAACTGGCCATGGCACTGGGTTTTAGCACATCTGGGACCCAGTCCGGTGATGCCTCTAAGCTGTCCCTGTACTACTTGCAGTGTCAGGTGGCACTGCCTCAGGGGACGAGGCCTGGCCTCCTCCTAGGATTGGTGGTGGTGGGGCTGCAGTAACCCATCAGGAACTGCCAGTCATAGTGCGTAGGATCATTCATAGGACTTATGGATGTCACCTGCACCAGAGCACACTGGCTGACCTTTTGCGGCAGGCTGGCCATGGTGCCCAGCCTCCAACACAGCCATCTTTGGGTCAGTGAAGGAGTTGTGTCAACTGTCCATGGGTGGGGACATCAGACATGCTGCTGCCATCTGGAGGCACATGTGACTTCGATTCCACAACACCCTGCCCATCCAAGGTGTTTACTCCCTCTTGTGTCACACACTGCCCCTGTCTGCTGTCTTGTCTGTCTTGTCTGTTTGCTATTTCATCCTCTCCTACCCAACTTACCTTCCCACATGTACCTATGCCACTTCTGCAACATTCCAGTCTCTCCTTAAAAAAAAAATGGGCACTTGTCCCACAGAAAATATCACCCCATATATAGCTGTCCATTTTGCAGACATTTCCACTGGACACGTTGGTCCAATTGGCTTGACAACAAATTTATGTTGTCCTCCTCCCTCTGTCTGGGGTTTGAGAGTCCAAATTCATCTACAAAATCTGTCAAATTGCACAGGTGTTGCTGTACAAGAAATGGATAGCTATCATTCTTTCCTACACCCATCCTACAAATCCCTACCTGCCTTTAACATTGTTTTTCCCCCCCTGCTTGCCCCCATTTCATCACTTTCCTATCACCTCCTTTTTCTTTTCTTTATATTGTTTTATTGCTGGCTTGAGCAGATTTGTGCGGTGTGGTGTGGCACGCTGCACCACTTCGCTTAGCTCAGCTTAAATGAGCTTTAAAGAGCTTTAATGTTTATATGTGTCTATTACATTGTTACTTACATGTAGAAAATAAACACCTCTGCCAAGTGTCCTGGGCCCCTCTCAACTATAGCACACTGCATTAATCCACAACGCTACACATGCTTTAGATTAAATAGGTGTCTCCAGCAAAACATACTGCTTGCTATTTGCAGTCATTATAAATGTAACTGAAATAAAAAAAATGTGAAAACTGGGAGTGTACCCTGGACTCTGGTGCAATAATAAATAATAACAAAGACATACTAATGGATGTAAGTGAGGCTTGTGATAGTGGTAGCAGGTATAAGTGCCCTTTTATCTGCAACTTGTGGAAAGACACCTGCTGAGGCAGTAATGGCAAAGTACATGTACAAATGGGACCCTGGTGCAGAAATACAACCATATAAAGCCACACACATACTCATGGATATAGAAATGTTTCTGACAGCCTTTATATGTAGACATATATCTTGCAAATACACCGGCTTTTACAGTGTTTCAGTAGCTCAGTCTGTTATATGCCTTGCAAGCAGTATATTTTGCCACACACAGTCCTGGGTTCTAATCCAGTGTTGTGTCGCACTTCAATTACATTATTGTGAAGACAGAAAGTAATGACTGAGTCATGCAGTCTTACTCTTACAGGTTACTGTTACTTAATTAACTACTAACCAGTTTTGCAAGATAAAGGCCTGCAGCCAGAGACACAATGCACATATCTATATAGCCTAACTATATGTGACCTACTACTCTGTTATTCACACTGTTGTATAACAGATGTACCTTAAGCATGTGCTCCAATTGCACTGTGTAGAATACCCTTGTCTAGCTCTGTTGTAATAACAGGCCTGACACAGCTGACACAGTTACACATACAGCTTGCTGTCCACCAATGTGTTCACACTTCCCCCTGTGTGTTGTAGGCTGCAGCAGCAGCTGCAGCCTGTAGCATGCACAGCTGTATATAAAGGTAGCTGCTACAGATGTACCATACCTCCCAACTCCCTAGAACAACGAATCCAGACACAGCTATACTTAATGGGGGGACAAAGGCCCAGAGATAGGGGCATGTTTATCAGTTTGCCCCTACAAAGATAGTAAGTTGATAGAATAACAGCTATTGCAGTAGCATGCATAGTCTGATGGGCCTGACATGTGACACAGTCAAGTGTCTCTTCCCTTATTACCCTCAGCCCACAAGGATTGCCAGTGCACTGCCAGATGACCACAATGGTGTGGCACACTGACCACACATATGAGGCAAAAATATGGACATACTTCATAAATATCTACAGTGGACAGTGTTTGTACCTACCCTCTGCGATGCTGTAGTCTCCACATATCAGTAATGTCCATCTCAAAAACTAAGACAGGGGTCAAGGCCTACATGAAGGCCTTGTATGTTGCTCTGTGATGGCATGTCATTGGCTGTTTTGGTTGCAATTAGCAATTCTGAGCCACAGAATTGTGCAGAGGCAATTACCTGCTAATGAGCAGTACCTTAAAAAAGCAAATAGCTGGTTAAGGGGAACAGGTCTGTATGAGACTTAACACACACAAGTTCAACATAGAAGTACTGCACTCCGCCAGGTATGTAATAGACTTCTCCATATAACAGGATGCAGATGGGAGGATGGAGGTACGGGGAAAGGGGATTACAGTGGTAAGCCTTTCTTAGATCTATGGTGATGACATATCATTGATACTCTGTTGTCCTACACCTACACTCATGTCTCTAAGTTGTCCCCGATTTTAGTCACATCACAGCTCTATCCTTGTCAATCCCACCTACAATGATTGACTGTTGTAGGAAAGCTAGTGGAGTGCACATAGTACATAGTGACAATAAGGGAGCATGTACACTCCTGTAATGTCAAATGATGTACTGTAATTCACCTCCTGTCATTCTGTCCATGTCTCACATAATTAGTACTAACATTGTAAAACTGCTCCTGAATGTCCCTGATGTACTTTGGCTAAGGCCCTGTTTCTGATAACATTTGTCCCTGTTTGGTTGAGAGCTATGCCTAACATACCTGTAAATGTCATACAGCAAGAACTCAGGACAAAGCCATTAATGGGGGGACAAAGGCCCAAGCACAGTGGCAGTGTTTTTGTATTGCTTGTACAAAGTAAGAACGTGAATAGACTAAACTGATATTACTGTGGCATAACTCTGTTGAGGATGATGTCTGTCTTTATTCTGTGACATCAGCCAACCATTTGTCAGAAATCCACAAGTTTGTGTGGAAAATGAACAAGAATATGGGAAAAATTTTGACAGTCTGCAAATATCTGTACAGATGAGAGGTATGATGCCTACAGGGAACATATACTACAGCAGGTTTGCATTGCTGTCTGTCATTGTGGCATACTGTTGATGCTGGACTGTCCCCATGTAATAACACACTGCTATTTGTCCCACAGCAGCTGCATGGCATATTAATGGGAGTTTGCCCATAGGGGACTGACCACAGTAGACTACAGTGATGGGTGTGGAACATACAGCAGAACCTGTCTCAACACATAGGGACATACCCCAGTATTGCTACTATCTTGGTGATAACCATACACAGTGTGTTGCCAAACTGTGGGGTATGACATGTGAGAGAGCAGTGGATAGTGCAGGCCATTATGTGTCTGCTGGGTCTGTGCATAATGGACGTGGGCCCTTTACACATGATTGAAATTCCAAAAAGCTGATTCCCATATGGCCAAGACCATATGATTGACTTTTGGAATTTCGATCATGCAGAATGGGCATCTCTGTATATTGTGGAATGGGAAGATTTCCATCTTCTGCACTGTAGTGTGATCTCATAATTGGTATATTTAAATTGCAGGGGGTGTGGAGAGTGCAGGGGGGCTTGCCCATTGCTAGCAATGTGTAGGTAAGTTTTTATTTTTTTACGATGTTCAAAATTCCAAAGGTCGACCATATGGGAATCGGCTTTTTGGAATTTCGATCATCTATAGTAGACCCATGGATGTCCATGTATCTGGTCCTGTAATGTGTTCCCCTCTTGTTGCCCTTCATGAACCATGTACTACAGGAGACATGCACCTTTCTCAACTGCAGAGAATGACATTATGCTGGATGGACTGAGACACCACCATCAGATCTTGGTTTCCAGGGGTAGGCACAATTGGGAACAACAGGCAGTATTGTGGGCAGATCTTGTGTGGGCTGTCAATCAGACTGACAAACTGGACAGGACCTATGAGCAGGTCTGACACCAGACCACAGATCTGGAGCATGCTGCATGACAAAGGGCAGCTGCTGTTGCCAGGGATTGTGCCAACACTGGTGGAGGGCCTGGAATGGAACAGCCACTCTCTGCCACAGGGGAATTCCTGGTAAATCTAGGGACAACTAGTTCCCAGGCATCCATCAAGCCATACATTGTGGAGGTGGGTGCCACAGTGCCCACAAAAGAGGAGCATCCATTTAAGCTTACTGTGTTCACCAGTGTAATACTGTATCACTCATTGTGGCAGGCTGTACATACCAGTACATGGGTGTCAGGTCTATCTGCATTAGGGGTGGGGATTTGGTTTTATGTTCAGTTGTGCACATATACACAGAATGTCATCAATATATCCATTATCACAGTAGCTACTGTACATGTGGGTATATGCGCACATTACCTTGTAGTGCTGCAACAGTTGGTGGTGCTGACAATATCTCTCCCTCAACTTTTCATAGGTCTGTCAGGTGTGGCCCAAGTCCGTGGTTCTGTACCTGGTAAGTGTGATACTGTTGTTTTAAGGACCATATATACCCTAAGAAAGTTAAGGGCTGTGATGTTTCCCTATGTACAACTGTTATGCTTAGCCAGAGTAGGATAGCTGTATGTTCCATTCTGAAACAGTTAACTACAGTGCATACACTGGGTAATCATAGGTGTAATTGTACAAACATGTTTGCACTTATAGTTATGAGTGACTACGTAGCCTGCTATACATGAGGCAAGTACTCCATGATGCCTGTTCAACTATAACAGGGAGATGGTACATACCTGAGGTAGTGATACTACTACTGGCATATCATTCTCAATATAGGTGTACTGGGTTTTATGTTTAGTTCTATCACATACACTGTTATATTGCATGCCTTACAGGTGTATTGTACTGGCAACATTAACTTGATACAGCTGAAGTGCAAGTAATAATGGGCCTGACTTGTCTGTGCATGCTATTGTGAGTTTGTCTGTTGTGCATGGGAGCAGAGATGTGAAGATGTGGGAGTTGTAATGCAGTTGTGGATCCTCATCTGTATGAGTTTGTGTGTATTACCATACATAATAGTGCAGGTAGCAATGTATTGCTGTTTTGCTTCTCACAGGTGTCTGGGGGGTTTGGAGTCTGTCCACCTCACAACCTGACATCAATGTGTTATCGGATGCTGCTGATGATGGTGGTGATAGTGAGGTACAGGCGGGGTTGTTGGTGGCTGAATCTGTCCCAGAGGTTGACATCCCCCTTCTGTCTCCATTATCATCGCACACAGTCAGTATGCCCACACATACCCAGTCCCCAGAGGTCACAGATATTGGACAGTCAGAGGGTGGTGACATTGAACAGGGCAGTGTGACAACTATGGCATCAGTGAGTGTACACACTGGCCATAGCCAGAGAGATGGCAAGGTCCCACACAGGTGGATTAACAGGGGTGCTCATAGGAGGACTGCTGTCCATCCACCACCTGTTGCTGATGTCACATCATGGGTCAGTCACCACATGTTTCATTCCATCATGGAGGCATAGGCACATTCTGAATGCAACACCAGATGGATGCTTGGGGTTATGGATGCAGCACAGAGTGACATCTATGATTGCTTCCACTGCACTGGGGACACCCTGGATCAGTTCACTGCTGTAGTGGATAGATGGCGGGCTGAGACAATATCTATCTTTGACTACTCAATATCTATGCTGGAACATCTGGTTGGAGCTGGGCATTGGACATGTGGACAAAGGTCAACAACACCATCTGCTGGGAGTCCATGTGGCCATGCATAGTCACGGTCTGGTAGTGGCAGTACCTACAGCCCTACAAAGGGAAGTGTGCTGTCCACACCACAACATGGCAGACCATCAGCACATGGTCCTGGGCAGTCCTATGGGGGACACATCCTCAACATTTTGCAGTCACCATCAGGTACTAGCACATCTGACCTTGTGCAAGGTGGTGCCAGTGCCACTGCTGGCAGAGCCAGTTAACGTGTTCATGGCCAGAGGTCATGAAATGTTCATTCTACAATGTACGATCCACAGCTGTACAACATACACATGTGTAGGGCAAGCACTGAGCTTGACTGTGTACATGCACACACAAACACCACTGTCACATGCAGGTCACCGACAGATGCACACGGCACCTCTCCATGGCCCATCTAACCCACATCCCTTCCTAACTCCCATGCATGCTGTCACCTGTTTGGCACAGCCTAGGCCTCTTGCACTCCCACACCACACCCTGTGCATGTGATGATATCTGTGCCACATCCTTGCCATCAGTGCCATTGATGCAAGGAAATACAAATTTGTGTCTGATGCACAGGGTCACTATATTACTTTACATGTACTTGTGTAGTGCAATATTGTTTTGCTATGGCACTTGTCATGGGCCACTATAAGTATTGTATTCTGGCATGTGTCATGGCTACACATCAAACTTTTTGTATCTTTGTTGCATGATGTTAGACTGGAGGTAGTGTTACAGAATGACAGGTGTGTCACAGACATGTGTATGTGTCCTTTCCAGGAGTGTGAGGGGTTATATAGTGGACACGTGGTGGCAATATAGCAGCACAGGATGGCAAGGTGGCACAGCAGAAATTTGATATCAGCAAGGTAAGGCAGTATATGTGGCTCCCTAGGTGCATATGTTTATAACAGTGTGTCAGGGACAATGGGGCAGAAGACAATGGGCAGTCAGCATAATCATGCATTCACACTTTATGACAAGAACTGCTACCATCTATATGTTTCACCTGGGTTTTCTGACTGTACAAATCTAGAAGGTAGCAGACATCAGTTATGCTTATGTGGAGGAGGGCAACTTAGAGGCCAGCAGCTAGTCACATGCCCATAAAATGCACAACCATTGCACGGAGATAGCTCATATGGGCATGTCTGTAGTGCTATAAGGGAATGCATTTATATATACACACAGAGTTGGCTGATGTGAGATTAGAACCCCTACCTATCTGCTGTTATATATTACAGCTCGTAGTACTTATATGTGCCACAGAGTTTACCTGATATTAGAATGTCACCCAGCACCCTTAAGGTGGATGACATCATCAGGCCTTATAAAGGAGGCCCCTGTAGAGACCAGCAGCTAGTCACAGGGCTTTAAAATGCATAACCATTGCACAGAGATATGCATATCAGTTGTGCCACAATGGGATATATTTACATACACACACATACGCACACACATGGTGGCTGATGTGAAATTAGAACCCCTGTCTTTCTACTATTACACACTACAGTGCACAGTACTTATCACATGAGCCATGAAGTTAATCTGATATCAGACTCTCAGCCAGTGCTCTTAAGGTGGATGACATCAGCAGGCCTTGTAGAAGATGGCAATTTGGAGGCCAGCAGCCAGTCACAGGGCCATAAAATGCATAGCATTGCACATGGATATCCTACAGGGGCATGTTCATAGTGCTGCAAGGGGATATACTTATACAGAGAGAGAGAGAGAGCTGGTTGATGTGAGATTAAACCCCCTACCTATCTACTATCATACAGTGCAGTTCGCAGTACTTATCATTTGCACCACTGAGTTTACATGACAACAGACTGTCAGCGAGTGCTCTTAAGGTGGATGACATCAGCAGGCCTTGTAGAGGAAGGCAATTTAAAGGTCAGCAGCTAGTCACAGGGCCATAAAATGCATACCATTGCACATGGATAGGGGGATATAGTTACACACACAGAGATGGAGAGTTGGCTGATGTAAGATTATTACCTCTATTTATTTACTATTACACATTATAGCTTATAGCACTTGTCGCATGCACCACAGAGTTTATCTGATATTAGACAGTCAGCCAGCACCATTAAGGTGGATGATAGCAGAAGACCTTGTAAAGGAGGCCAACGTAGAGGCCAGCAGCTAGTCACAGGGCCTTAAAATGCATGACCATTGCACAGAGATAGGATAGATGGGCATGCCCGCTAGGGGATATATTTACATACACATGCACACACACACACACACACACACACACACACACACACACACACACACACACACACACACACAGTTGGTTGATGTGAGATTAGAAACCCTACCTATCTGTTACACACTACAGTTCACAGTAACTATTGCACACACAAGAGGTTATGTCTGTTGTATATGTGGATGGAAGCACAGTATTTGTGGAGTACACAAAGTGGCCTTGTGTTAGACAGCATGTGTGGCCTGCAGAGTGATACTGCTTGGTACCATTATTGTATCTAGTGTCCTACAAGTGAAATACCTGGTAATATCCCTTCTATGTGTGTACACTTACCAGTCTGGCCATGTGTAGCTGTTTGCAGTTTAATAGGCAGACATGTGACCATGGACAATACGGCCTGCCCAAGGAATGCATTACAACCACTGTATATTATACCACCTGCTCACCTGTGTCTGTCTACAGGGTGACATTCCACAGGTACAGGTGTCTGTGGGAAAGTGAATTATGTACTGCTGTGGCCTTGGTCTGGCTCCATCGGACAACTGTTGTGATGTGTAAGTGCAGATAACCCCAGCATTCTGAGGTATGTGGGGACATTCATACATCCCACACATAGCTGTATAAATTTGTACAATAGGGATGTCTCCTTAACTGTTGTGTGTATTATGTAGATATATGTGGAGAGTCTATGTATCATTGTACTTTATATAGCTATATATATATATATATATATATATATATATATATATATATATATATACATATACATATGCCACATACTACTTGAGGAGCATAAGGAGAGACAGATATGTATACGTAGATGTATATTTATTTTTATTTATTATTATTTATTTTACATTTGTTTACCGGGCTAGTCTAACTGGATACATGTCCATTTTCAGTAGAGGCCCTCCTAGGTAAATACAGCTAAATTAACAAATTTCTGTGAGTCAAGCATATAAACAAAATCAATACAAAAAATAAAAGCAAAAACAGACTGATTTACAGGATAAATTTTAACAATTCAAAGTAAATTGTCAGTATAGAATTCAATCTTAACAGTAGATGCAGTTCATATGGCAGAACTAAGAAAACAAAAAACATTTTTATTTATTTATTTATTTATTTATTTTTTTTCCTGAAGGAAAAGAAGAGGAAGATCAGAGTTTAGGGTGACTATAGAGCTAGTCAGGTTTGGAACAGTAACATAGCCAGTGAGATTTGAGATATACTTTCAGATTGTTTTTGAAAATGGATAGTGAGGGAAGTGTAGAAATTTCATTTGGTAGAAGATTCCAGGCTTTCCCTACTGTATTAGAAAACCTTGTTGTTTGTTTTGGTAGAACTAGCTAAGAGTTTATGTGAAGACCTAAGGGAATCTAGGTTCTTGTAGGGAGTGATTAGTGTGGATAGAGCTGGTGTTTTGGATGGTGTGTAAAGGGTTTTTGAGCTATAGTTAGTTGATGGAATTTGATTAGGTTCTGTAGTTCAAGCCAGTCTAGCTGTTTTAAATTGAGGCAATGATGGGTTGAAATGGGTTTCCTGTGGCAAATCTGGCGATGTTATTATAGGACCTTTCCAGTTTGCTGAGGTTGTGTTTAGATAGTTTAGTAAAGATGGTTGAGGCATATAGAAGAGGAGCTATTAGATGTGTGTGTGCTATTATTATGCGAGCAGAGGGTAGGAGAAAAGATTTAATCTGATACAGGGAGCCCAATTTTTATTAACTGATTTTATAGTATTGTTTATATGTATATCAAAGTTTAGTTTATTGTCGATGGTGACTCCTAGTAGTTTAGTATATAATAGTTTTGTTGATAGAAGTGACTGTGAAATCCAATGGGGAAGGAGAATTTGCTGGTGGGAGAGAATAGAAGGAGTTTAGTCTTTTTGGGGTTTAAGAGAAGGCATCTGTGGGTAAACCATTTCTCTACTGTGTTGAACACTTGTTGGGTAAGGTATAGGAGGTCTGAAGAGGATGAGGCTGAGCATATAAGTGTAGAATCATCTGCATATTGTATACATGAGGCTTGAGGGATGGCTAGGTGGAGGTCATTGATGAAAATGGAAAAAAGAGGTCGGGGACACCGATGTTGACTGGTAAGTGGGTAGAGAGGACTTGTGCCATAGTACTGCCTGCTGTCTATTGTCAAGGTAGGACTGAAACCACTGTATGGAGGATGACTCAAGAGATAGGGATTTTATTATGGTAATGAGAATTTGGTGGTTCACCATGTCAAAAGCTTTAGATAAGTCAATGAATAGGGCAGAAGAGAGTTTGTTTAGACTACGGTGTTTGTTGATAGTATCTGTAAAGGAGAGAAGGGCAGTGGAGGTACTATGTGAAGGTCTAAAGCCATGCTGACAGTTAGCTAGAAGGTTATTTTGTGTTAGGTGTTGAAGCAGTTGTTTGTGGATGCATTTTTCCATAATCTTAGCTAGAGGTGAGAGGAGGGCAAAATGTCGATAAATGGAAAGCTCGGTAGATTGGCCACCTTTGTGGAGGGGGATAATATGGGAGATCTTCCATATAGAAGGGATATAGCTTTCAGTAATGGTTCTGTTGATCAGGATTGATATTGGGAGGGCAATGGCTTTAGCAGCTAGTTGCAGAAATTCTGCAGGTAGTTGGTCTGCTGAGGAGAGCATGGTTTCAATTCTGAAAGGAGGTAAGCACATATGATGTAGGGACGGGGTGAAGTTGAAAGGAGGGAGAAGAGTTTGTTTTTTTAGTAGGTAAAGTGAAGTTCTGAGGTGAGAGCTGGCTCGCTAGTGTTTGTATAGTGTTTGTGAAGAATGTATTAAAATCATTAGCTATATTTATTGAAGTTTTGTGTTCAGTATTTTGGGGGCTAGGAGTGGTTGATTGTCCTGGGTGGAGTAGTTGATTGATGCTGGACCAGAACTTTTGTGGTTTGGATTGATTCAGTTGTTGGGATAGTAGGTAGTAGTTTTTATCTAATATTACAGCTTTTTTGGTTTGGTTTCTTAGTTGTCTGAAGGTTTGTTGGTGGATGGGACTTTGAGTCTTTTTCCATATTATCCATTGTTTGTTTCTATCTTTGATTTTTTTGTTTGGTTTCTTTAGAGAGCCATGGTGCATGTTTGGTTTTGTTCTAATTTGTCCATGGTGGTTCAGGATGGTAAGGAAGTTGGTGTTAAAGTAATTGGTAACGGCTTCATCTAAGGATAAAGTTTGTAGTGGTGACCAGTTACATGCTTTTAGTTCCATCTGGAATAGTTCAGAGTTAAAGTTCTTTTTGGATCTGATGCTTATTGTGGATGTGGGAGAGGGACAGCTAGTTTTATGTCTGATTATATAGGTAAGGGAGTGGTCACTTAAATCATCTGGGAGAGTTCCTGATTCATAAGTATGGGGAATCCAGTCTAAGGCTAGATTTCTTATTGGATTTATTTGTCCTGGTAGGGGAGGTGATAGTTTGGGAATACCCATATAGGTTTATGTGGTTAGAAGGGAGGTTACTGCAGAAGGAGGTCCAGTCTATATTTGTATCACCTAGGATTATTATTTCTTGAGGTAGGTTTTGGGATAGCCAGGAGAGAATAGATTCCATAGTTGCTATGTTGTTACCAGGGGGTATGTACATACAGATGATATAGATAGATTTGGACTTGTTAATAAGGAGTTTAGAGATAAGAATCTCTGCACTGGAGTCTAGAGGTAGTTCGAGGTCATAGGTGGTTACATGTAGGTGAGGTTTATATAGGATAGCAACTCCTCCACCTCTTTTGGAAGTTCGGTCAAGTCTTAGGATATTATATCGTAGATTTCAGTCAGGGCTTGTAATTGGGTAATTTTAAGGAGTTAGATTGTTTGGAAAATATATGGGTAGGATACTTTTTGGAGTTGAGGGATGAAGAAGACCTTTTAAAGAGAGTAGTATGTTTAGATAGTAATGGTAGTGGATTCTACTGTAATGAAATAGATATTTCCTGGGAATGAGGTTGTTATACTTTGTGTGTTGTGTTCTATGAAATTTAGGAAGTATGTATTTAGAAGAGAATGTGATATTAGCATGTGTAAGTTGTGGGTGTGAGTTTAGTGCGATCGTTTCTGTTTTGGGATAATTTAGCAGTGGGTCAAGTGGGCTTTCAAAGAAGGTGAGTAGATGAGTGAGCATAAGCTTAGACTGTATTAGGAGGAGAAGGGAGAGGGTAGTATCAATAAAATGTAGGAGTGTGATAGTTTAGTGTGGGGATAGTTGAAGTAGTGTGTGTGTAGGCAGTATATAGAGAGGAGTGTTTGGTAGGACCCTGGGGGTGGGTGGGGGAGGGGGGGGAGGGGAGGGAGGGAGGAGCAGAGCAGAGCAGGCGAGCGAATAAAAAACAGTTAGGAACTAGTAGGTTAGGTAGTCTTAGGAAAGGATCTGTGAAATAAAGCCACGTGGCAGGGAGGTACCAAGAGATAAAGTGTAACTAGAAGGTGACTACTACAATAGGGAGTAGTACTGTGTGGGTTAGAGTTGTGTGGGTAATATATAAGTTAAGAAAAGGTTTACAGAAAATATAGGCAGGATATAGAGACCAACAACATACTTTCTAGTTAATGTGGAGACCGGGCAGGGGGAGAGGGCTTTGAGTTACCACTGCAAAATCAGAATGAGTTCATTCCCAAGGCAGCAGGATTTTCAAAGAAGAGCAGGAGAGAGCACAGGGTGGAGAGAGTATGTGAGAGAGGAGAGAAAAACAACAATGGAGCAATATACTGCAGTACTACACTGTTTTAAGCTCAGTAAGACTTAAACCACAATTCCACCTTCAGCTAAACAATTACTATCACAAACAAAACACAATCTTATTAAAAGAAGGACTAACCCAATTAACCAGTTAAACCAGTCAATATGTTGCAGAACTGGAGAGTAGGAGTATTAGAGTATTGCAGTTAGATGGTACACCAATTCAAGATCACGAGATTCTATGTTAAAACAGCTCAGAGCTGTCCCCAGCTAATGGAAGGTTAGGAGAGGGCTGGCTATTTGGGCTTCAAGTGGTGGTGTGTGTCGTGCATGCTTAGAAATGAATGGGGGGCGGTGGCCTTGAATACGCATTTCACATGTGTAACCCTAGGTGAGAGGCAGACAAGCTAACTCCGTTTGCTATCATAAAGGCATTCAGGTTGCTCAAGCTTCCACACCTCCTACTCTGAGTAAGCTGCGTACCCACATCTCTTGGAATGCTCTGATGCCTCGTCGCTTCTAGTAGTCAGCAGTGTCAGGCGACTGTGTGTCAGACAGACAGATTATAAAAGAAGCCGCTTATATGTGGTCTAAGTGGAAAGTCGTTGTGATAAAGGTGCCTAATTATAGGCCAGCCACGACAAACAGAGAGTCGCGTTTCAGCCTAGAGCTTTTACATCAGCACAATGCAAAGATATTGAGACAGGGGGAGGGAGCAGACAGCAGTCAGGGCTAATATCTGGATATTGAAAAGATGATACTGGCAGGTCCCAGGGTGTTTATGGGATTTCAGAGGCTAAAAAGGAGGGCTAGGGATAGTCCTTACTCTAAATAAAGTAGCCGGTGTAGGGTACCCAGAAGATAAGCTGGGTTGTGGGGTGGCACCTTTGTCGGGTTTGATATTACAGGAGATAAAAGACCGGTTGCAGGAGCAAGAGGCTAGTGCAGGAGATAGCACAGGAGAGTATGTTGTTTCTGGTTAATGCATTCAGAATGAGTCATTCCCCAAGGCAGGTTGATTTCAGAGTTACCACTGCAAACATTCAGAATGAGTTCATTCCCCAAGGCAGGTTGATTTCAAAGGCAGGTTGATTTCAAGAGGCTAGTGCAGGAGATAGCACAGGAGAGTATGTTGCTGTGAATTATCCCAACGATGGAGAAAACACACTTATTGCTAGTCCTTCACAAATGGAAAAGAGGAAGAGGCAACAGGAAAGAAGAGGCAACAGACTTGGGCTCAACTTAGCCAAGTGTAAGAGCATGCTCAGTGTGACTGGCAGTACTTACAGCATGACTCCAGGCCAGAGCTACCTGTACTCCAGTCTGGGATTATGTGTGCTGCAGGCCATTAGCTGCTACACCTGTTTCCACAGTACAGCACTTCCCTGATACTGTCTAAGGTGTTCCCTGGCTGTTTGCTGTAATTAATATGTGACTGATACCTCCCAACTGTACAGATATTCACAGACTGTCCTGATGTTTGCCTCGTATTTTTGGTCCATTTTTCATAACATTGTGGTTTTCAGGCATATTTGTGGCACATCATTAAAGATTTAAGTTAAAATATAACGAGAGACATTTGAGTTTCACACTCCATACACATCAGGAGATTCATGCTAATGCAAGACCTGTTATTCTATTAACTATCTACATTTGTAAGAGCAATATTTAAAATATGCCCCTATTTTTGGGCCTTTGTCCCACTTTTATTCATGGCTTTGCCCAGATATCTTGCTCTTAAGAGGTTGAGAGGTATGATGTGACTGGAAAGACTAGAATTAAAATGGCAGTTATGGACCCGGGCCTTTCAACATCCAGGCATGAATGAAATTTATTCAGTCATGTGTATTTTAAAATTAAAAAGCCTTTTGAGGTAATATTTCATGAGTTTAATCCATAATAGAATAAAATACGGAATACTTAGATAACACATATATATTATGTAAGAGGGGGTGGGTTCTTTGTTTCTTGTTTATTAATAGGTTTTTATGCATGTGGAATTTATATGAAGTGTCATAAGGGGTTGCTATTTTGAATTTGCCTGTCGTTTTTGTAATGATGCATTCAAATTCTTGAATTGATGAATACAGAGAGTATTAAATAACTTGGGCTAATGAATTGCGGTATCAGCAACATCAGCAATATCATAACAATGTTTTTAAACATTTTCAAGTATTTTTAAACATGTTTAATGTATATATATATATATGTTTTTATATATATTTTGTATATATTTACATACATACTTTTTATATATATATTTTTTATATATTTACATACATACTTAAGACTATTGTAGATATGGTGTGGATATATGCACTACTTTACGATGTATAGATCAGAGTTGGTAGATTGCAGCTTTTTGCAGTTGTTGGTGTTCTCCAGCTTATTGGACATATGCACTACTTTATGATGTATAGATCAGAGTTGGTAGATTGCAGCTTTTTGCAGTTGTTGGTGTTCTCCAGCTTATTTGTTTTTAGTCATGATAAGTCAGTGCATGCTAGGTGCTTCAAGTATTTTTATTAATTTTATTAGCTTTTTCCTTTAGTACTGGGAAGATAGATAAATGGTCATGCACTGATGAGTGAATAGTTGTACATATTTTAGTGCATTATAAATTACAAGGGTATTTTTTTAATGTATGTTTAAAACACAATTTATATCTTTATATATTTATACATTCAAAATTTAATGCAGAAGTAGTGTTACAGTATATACCTGTATACTTTGGGAATACAGCATGTGTTTGAAAGGTTATATTTGCTGTAGGCATGCATATAATTTGGTTATAAGAAGTGGGAATTTTGAGATTGTTTTTAAGAAATAGGATTTTACTTAATTGATTTATTGGTAATTAAATTTATTACATATTAAGTGCAGAGTATTTATTGGTTGGTTTGAAAATGTGTGGTTGTTCTGATGAAGTCAAAATTTTTGATGAAAGCGCTTAACACTGATGTACTGTGTACTATTTTATTATTTTATTATTAAAAAAAAGATCCAGCAGTCCTTTGGGTCCATTCTTTTTTTGTTTTAGATGTGTAACATATGCCAGCACAGCTAGCTGGACTTTTGTAAAGAATTATATGTCATTTGTATATCAAGCTGATTTGTACAGATTCTTATGTTGAAAAATGTATTTGTAAAGTTGCTTGTGTTAAAAAAATGTACAAACAGTGGGTTCTGACTGTATTGTAACTGATTAAATGTATATGCTTTTAACAGAGGATACTTGAAGAAAAGAGGTTAATCTCAGTCCAGATAACTTTGAAAACATAGTTTGAAATTAAATTACCTGGTAGGCCATAAAGATTGTATGTTACAGTTCTGATTGTAGACAGAGATGAAATGTCTGTGAGAACAAGTACTAGGAATTCTTGATGTATTGTCCTTAGCAGGGAGCTATTACCCTGGAAGGGTGGAAGTGTTGAAATGGTTTTGTAACTTCCAGAAGCTGCAACAAATCTTAGCAAAGCTTTAGGTGTGTAAGGGGGTCTATTTCATAACACTGAAGTGTCAAAACATTGAACAGTTCGAAGACTGACAATATCGAAGCAGCAGAACATCGGATTCTTTCCCAGGGAAAGAATTCAGTGGGCCATTTCTGCGGCTTCGCTATTTCCTCCACTGTGGTGCGATCGCGGAGTTGGTATATTTAAGTAGGGTGGTCTGGTGGGCAAAGCTCCCCACATTAGAAATAGTTTGTAGTGTTCATGTGTTTCGTGTTTTGTACTGGTACAACAATTTTTTTCCCAGGGAAAAAAAACAATCGCTATTCTCAGTCTTTGGGATTTTCAGCTTTCGTGGCTTTGGGTTCGATGTCATAACATTCAAAGCTTTGACACTTTAATGTTGTGATATAGACCCGTGTAAGGTAACACATCTGTGCTAAATCCTGGCAGTTTTTAGTAAAGGGGTAGTGTGGGAACCAGTAGTCAGATGACCAGATGTATGTGATGTCATTCTGTAATCTATAACTGAAATGATAGTTTAATACTAGATGAGAAAAGTCTCATGGCAGCCTGTTTTTGAAACCTGACATAGAAGGATAACTCACCTACTTCATCTTGCCTTGCCCTAGTAAGTGACCAGAGAATAGTAATTCTTTAGATCAGTCAGAGAAATATAGTCACATTAATTAAGTACTGCTTTTCTGTATCTGTGTGAATCTATACATCTGTCTTATTTTAATTGTAACACCACCAGTTGTCCAAGAAATGGCAGGTAGTTCCAGTATTGAAATTCTTTATTTAATTACAAATGTATAAGCGCTTTCACAGATAACTTCTGCTTCTGAAAGCGCTTATACGTTTGTAATTAAAGAATTTTAATACTGGAACTACCTGCCTTTTCTTGGACCACTGGTGTTGCTACAATTGTTTGCAGTTTCGTTTTTGGTGGACTAAGGCTCTTAGTAAGGATGGTTGTGTGGTTTTCCCTTGTTTTGTTTTAATATTTCCTGTTATTGAAAGTCTGGTGTTTATTGTAAATAGATATTCCATATTTTCATGTTCTGTTATTATTTATTATTAAATATATTTAAAAAAATTCATTGTGGCTGGTCCTTTAGACAATATTTTAACCTTTGACAGTAATTATATAAATTTGGTGACTCTGTGGCCACTTCTTAAAGCCTTACTGCATTGGTCAAACACAACATTATCATTTGTATTAATATTAATTTTACTCAGTATAATTGGGTACCCTTGTAAGAGCCTTAGAGTAGCTGGCTTTGGAGTGTCTGGTGGCAGTGTAACTACCTTACATTCTGAGCAGAAGGAGCTATAACTAGTAAATCCGTACCAGCCTTTCCCAGGTGTGTGTGTGTGTGCATGTGTGTCAGCTGCTTGGAGGAGGGACAGAAAGCACTGGTTTCACAGATAGGGTGCTGGAGGACTTGGCTGGCTTGGACACTTGGCAGAGTATTCAACTCTACAGCTGTACCAATGGGGAGTCTTATTGGGGGCCTGAAAAGAGAGAGAGAGAGAGAGAGAGAGAGAGAGTTGCATCTGGAAATACTGTGTGTATCTAACTTTTGTTCCACGTTAAAATCCCTCTCCAGTGTCAATGGTTAAGATTCTGGCTCCTTGGTTACTGGCCCCAAGTAGGTTCATCACATACTGGTGAGCAGTGGTGTGGATATTAATTGAACTTATGTAGCCTGTAGGCAGTTATCACTGAAGGTGGGGGTACTATCGGCAGCCACAAGGTAAACATACAGAGCTTCATTTTCACAACAGTTTTTTTATTGTTAATTTACTTTAGTTAGGGAAAGCAGGCAAAGATGTTAGCAGAGGATTATGGCAAGCTGACAAAGAACCATTTGGCTAAGGTGTGTGAAGCCAAAGGATTGGTGTATGCCAACCTGATTTCAGCCTTAGTCATAATTCAAACCAGCAACCAGGAGGATAACCAGTCTGTTGATGGGAATTGCAGCCCTCAGTAACCAGACAGTTCACCTTTTCCTCAGTGGATTTAAAAGTCAGTCTGGAGTTAAAGAGACTTGAACTGGAGGCCAAACATTTGGAATTAGAATCAGTAGAGAGATTGGGGTATTTGGGGGCTGAAGTAAATGAGAAGCAGCATCAACATGAGAGAAAGATACTGACTCTTCCAACAAGAACATGCAGGTAATGGGGGAAGGATATAACCAAACCCCAGGAACAATAAATGTCAGTAAATTTCTTCCACAGTTTACAGAGGGTGATAATTTTGATAGTTTTATTCATATATTTGAAAGAGTGTCTAAACAGTATAATGTTGACCAAGGGCTCTGGGTATGGTTCCTGATCCCATTACTCCGCGGCAAAGGTGTAACTGCTGTTTCTAAATTGTCTGATACTGATTGTTTAAACTATGATAAAATAAATAGTTGTTCACTAGAATGTTTTAACACCTGAAGCTTACAGAAAAAAAAGTTTCATGAGCAGAGATGCAAGGCAGATGAAAGTGTGTGTGATTATATTGCTGAGTTAAGCACTTATTTTCATAGGTGGGTGAGTAGGTGTCAGGTCACCATTTTTGAAAGGCTGGCAGATCTTTTGGTGAGGGAACAAGCGCTTAGCACTTTGCCTGAGGACATGAGACTCTGGTTGGCAAACTGGGAGTGTAACTCTGCAAATGAGCTGGGAGATCTCTTGTTAGCAAGCAGGGCATCACTGCACAAGAAGGGGACACCTAGTGATGCACATGGAATTAAGGGAACCCATGGTGGGCAGCCTAAACCATCCCAACAGAGTCCACCAGTAACAGGGAAAGCCAGTAGTTCAGGTACATGGCCATGATCCAGGATCAAGGGTTAGATGTTTTAAATGCAGCCAGCGGGGCCATGTAGGGAAACATGCATCTAACTAACTTGTCATTTTGCATATAATAACATTAATATTAAACTGAAGGGTAGATATTCCTGCAAGTCAAAAATTATAGTATATTTGATAGTATGTGTCTCTTGTAATGAGACTTGCAGAACCCTTTGTTGCAGAATATATGAACATTTGTATGCAATAAGGACCAAGGATGAGAAAAATGCCCTAAGCAAACATTACAATAATGGAAATTGCAGAATGGATTTTAAGGTTGTTTTAGATCAAATTGTAAATCCTGATGCAATTTGTTTCATGCAGAAGATGAATTGGACTGGAGGGAATATGTATGGCAAGTTAAGTTACATGCATGTTACCCTCCAGGCTTGAATGACAAAGAGAATTTTAAAGTCTTTATAAGAAGGAAGAGAATTAAGCATTAATTGATGTTAAGTTCATTGTATAAATGTGGTATTTGTTCCTTAGAGCATTCAGTCTGAAGAAGTCTCACAAAGAGATAAAAGCGCTTACTGAGTGTTGATTCAATAAACTATTTTGGATTATTTTCTAGCTGTTTTATTTTATTTAACCTTTGAGAGTACTTGTATCTATTTGGTGAATCCGTGGCCACTCCTAAAAGCCTTACTGCATTGATCAAATGCTATCATTTGTATAAATATTAATTTCACTAAGTATAATTGGATACCCTTGTAAGAGGCTTAGAGTAGCTGGTTTTGGAGTATCTGGTAGCAGTGTAACTACCTTATAGTCTGGGCAGAAGGAGGCATAACTAGTAAATTTTTGCCAGCCTTTCCCAGGTGGGTGTGTGTGTGCATGTGTGTGTGTGTGTGTGAGTGTATGTGTGTGTGTGTGTGTGTGTGTGTGTGTGTGTGTGTGTGTGTGTGTGTGTGTGTGTGTGTGTGTGTGTGTGTGTGTGTGTGTGTGTGTGTGTGTGTGTGTGTGTGTGTGCATGCATGTGATAATCAAATCTCAAACAGTGCGTGTGTAAGCACTGGTTTCACTGAGAAGGTGCTGGAGAACTTGGCTTGGGCACTTGGCTGAGGACTAAACTCTACAACTGTGCCAGTGGGGAGTTTTATTGGGTGTCTGCAGAGAGAGAGAGGACCCAGCTCCAGACTGTGTGAGCTCTCTGTGTGCTGTTAAGGGAAACTGTGCTTGATGCAGAGAGCTGTATCTGGAAATAGTGTGTGTATCTAACTTTTGTTCCAAGTGAACGTCCCTCTCCAGTGTCAGTAGTGATGATTCAGGCTCCTTGGTTACTGGCCCAGAGTGGGGATGTTACACCCACCACTACCACAAAATATTCGGGCTCCTTGGTTACTGGCCCAGAGTAGGGATGTTACACCCACCACTACCACAAAATATCAGAGGTATAGAGGTTATGAAGCCTAAATCCATGCCACTAGCACATACTATGTATGCAAGGGAGAATAGGCCTTAAGATCTTAAAGCAGATGTGCACTACTGTTTTGTACTGTCATACCAAAATAAGCTTTACATTGGCAACTCCACAGGATTTCATCCACCTTAGTCTGAGCCTTGTGCCTTGTAGTGCAAATTTACCAACAGTAATTGAGACTTAACTACTTTTGCACACACAAACCTACACAGACAGACAGACAGACACACACACACACACACACACACACACACACACACACACACACACACACACACACACATTGTTATTCAGCAGGAGAAGCTGCTACCATCCCAGCAACAGAACTTCTTTCCTGTACTCATGGTATTTGTTGCCACCAATAAGACATTAGCCACAACATTTTACAAATGAACAAATGGAAACATCATTTAAAAAATGATTTTACATACAAAATAGTATTTCAGTTACAGAGGGAACATAAAATAAAATGTTTCAAATGGATAGACTGGTGTCAGTAAAACTCTAACTGTATTTGTTGCTGTTTTTTTCTAATTATAACTGACTCAAGACTCAGGATGGTCGTAAAGTCCATGTCTGTTATCCAGAAACTTGATTTAACCTTGCCCAAAAGTTAGAATTTCTCAACTAAGTCCCAGGCAATTACAAGGAAAAGGATGACATTAGGTATGGTTCAGTTTGCTCCACAGAGTTTGATGGATTTAACATTTCAAATAATTGTTGTTGTTCTTCTTCTTTTGGCTTTTCCCGGTTAAGGGTCGCCACAGCGGAACTCCGGTCTGCTAATGATTGGCAGTAGATTTTTACGGTGCTGAGGTGCCAGCTCGATGCCCAGCCTTCAATGAAGGCATGCCCATTCACGCATGCCTTTTGAATGCCACTCGACCGCAGGGAGGACATGCAGACTCCACACAGAAGGTGCTCCATGCTGAGAATCGAATGGGAGAACCTCTTGCTGTGAGGCGACAACGATACCGCTGCACCACTGCGACTTCCATTTCAAATAACTGTTCAAAACTGTTCAGACTAATTAAAAAAAATGCAGCGGATCTGCAGACTCCAAGGAGGTAAAATACATTTTAAACAGAAATAGATTACGGGATTCAATAAACTCTGTATAGGCTTCGCACAAAGCTTACATGAAGTTTACATGTTTGTGCAACAGTGCTCGGTGCATTGCAGTGCACAATGTATATTAATACCTAAGCACATTTCATGGCTCTCAACAGTGTTGCTGGATGCAAAACCTCATAAGCAAACATGGATAGCAATTCCATGTAAAGGAGGGCATCTACAGTGCACAGATTTGAGCGGAATGCCACAATGGTCACCAGGGCTTTACACATAGTGAAACCTTGTCAGCAAATTCAATAGCAATTCTGTGTAAGAGCCCCTACTGTGAGAGGATATGAGCGCAATGCCACAATGATCACCAGGAGTTTTACAAATAGCTGTCATTGTGTTAGTACAACACATCTGCACAGAGGTCAGCTTAATGAGAGAACAAATAACCAGTAGTAGGGATATATTTAATATAGGTGTCACATAGAAATGTCTTAGAATGTTGCACTCACAGCCCCTTAGAGTGGCAAATGTGGACAAAACCATAATAATAGCAGGTAAATGGCCAAAAATTGAACAGATTTTTAATATTGCACAGACAAATTTAGGATGTTGATAGAATAGGTAGTATATTACCATGAACTTTCTGAAGAGCCTAAAGTTTGAAACTCAAATGTCAGTTATCAGTTTCTGACTGCACTCTGCAATGACATGTCAATGATTTGCCAGGAAAAAATATTATGAGGAAAAGATTACAAATATGAGACAAAAACTGGACATTCTGCACAGATCAGGACATTTGAGAGGAATGCACTCAAATGTATGTATCATGTCAGTCCAGAGATCATCCCAGTGATATGACAGGAATCCACACATTTAAGGATAACATCTGGACATCCTGGGCATATCTGGACAATTGAGAGGTATGAATGTGAAATATATGGTCCAAACACAGTACAGGACAGTGTCCCTACAGTGCACAGTACTGTGATATCCCATTCCTGGCATTCTATACTGAAGCTGTACTAATGATCTGTAATAGGACATGGGACTGGTATGTAAAATGATCACTCAAGAGAAGTGTGTGCATTGAATAAGGACACACAGATGAATAGTAGGAATTAACACAGAGAAAGAGTACAGGTGAAACTCCCACATGTACAACAGAAGAGGGCATGTCAATGGAAGATGGTTGCAGCAGCAACAGGAAGCACATATCTATATGGTACAGTACAGACTTACAGTAAAAATATGTTGTTTGTGACTGTCACACAAGGTGATATAACAATGGTAAGGATGTCTGTGTGAGATAAGGATCCTTACATGAGTAGTGCATAGGACATCTATCAGGGATCTGACAAACAATTGGGGTAGGGTATATGAAGTCTCTTCTCTGGGTCAGTGATCAAGGAGTCTCAACCCTCACCATGGACACCAGTGAGGAACATTCGCTTGGAACAAAAATAGAGACACAGTATTTCCAGATGCAGCTCTTTGCACCAAACACAATTTCCTTTAACAACACACAGGAAACACACTCAGTCCAGTAGCTGGGTTTCCCTCTCTCTTTCCAGGGCCCCCAATAAAACTCCCCACTGGCACACCTGCAGAGTTGAGTCATCAGCCGAGTGTTCCAAGCCAAGGCTTCTACCACCCTCTCTATGAAGCCAGTGCTCTGGGTCCCTGCTCCAAGCAGCTGACACACACACTCTTTGATATTTGATTTTCACACACAAACACACACACACACACACACACACACACACACACACACACACACACACACACACACACACACACACACACACTGGCACATATTTATCAGCTATGCTACCCTTTGCACACACTTTAAGGCAGTTACACTGCCACCAGCCAGCTACTCTAAGGGTATTACAAGGGTATCCAATTTTGCAGAGTAAAATTAATACCAATACAAATGGTAATGTTTGACCAATGCAGCAAGGCTCCCAGGAGTGGCCACAATGTCACCAAATAAATGTAAGTACTCTTAAAGGTTAAAACATTCTCTAAAAGACCAGCACAATGAAAAGTTGAATATATTTAATAATAAATAATACAAAAACATGAAAATACTAAATATCTATTTACAATAAACACCAGAGTTTTAGCCACAGGAAATATTAAAAATAACACAGATAGACTCATACAGATACAGAAAAACAGTACTTAAATAACCTCACTATATTTTACTGACCGATCTAAAAAAAATACTATTCCCTGATTACTTACTAAAGCAAGACTAGATGACATGTGTGAGTGATCCTCATTTGGCAGGTTTCAAAAAACATACTGCACTGAGACTTCTGTCTCATCTAGTATTAAAACATCATTTCAGCACTGGCTTACAGAATGATATCACACACATCTGGTCATCTGACTTATGGTTCCCACATTACCATCTTTACTAGAGACTTAATCAGAATTTAGCACACGCATATTACAATACACACAGATAGAGTTTGCTAAGATGGGTTATAGCATCTGGAAGCTATAAAACCATTTCAAAAGCCGCTATCCATTCAGGGTAGCAATTATAGCTCACCCCTAAGGCCAATACAGTAGGATTCCTATTCCTGGTGTTCGGACATGTTGTCTCTCACTGCAATCAGAACTGTAAAATACAATCATTATGACCTAAACCAAGTAATTTAATTGCAGATTATTTTTCAAAGTTTGCTGGACTGTGATTAACCTCTTTTCTTCCAATAACCTCTGTTACAATATATTAATTTCCACAGTTAATACAGTCTGACATACAAGTGCATTTATTTTCTGTCCAACAGGACCCACTGTTGATACATTTTTAGCACAAGCAGCTTTACAAATACAATTTCAACACAAGCATCTGTATAAATCAGTTTGATATACAAATGACATATATTTTTTTACAAAACTCCAGTTAGCTATGCTGGCATATGTTACACATCTACTGCTCTACTTCTCCTGGCATAGCTGGGCAATACCTCACATCATCACAGGGTGCATATTGGGAAGCTGTGCAAAATGATATACCTGAATATGAGTGTACTCTCAGCAGAGGACTCCACCAAGGTGGTCACAGGTAAAGGATCATGGCAAACATTACAAAAAACAACCACGATCATGGACAATATCAGATTAATATCACCACTAATCCCATGCCTCTGACATAACATATGTAATGTATGGCACAATCCACACTCTCACAAATGATATACATGCCATTAATGTTGTCAACCTATATATGGAGTGTGTGCATAAGCTGAACAGGCAGTGCACATGCATCTGGTGTAACAACTCTCTTAGGGCAAGAACACTGCATCAATGGGCCCAGAAAATATCCAAGGATGCCATCTAAATAGCATGAAGCATGACTTATCATGCTCTCTTGTTATTTAACTGTAGCCTCCAAACAAGTTTCATGTCTCATGAATTGCGAACAGCAACAGTCATCCCTCTGCAGAAACGTGACCCATCTACAGACCCTGGAAATTACAGACCTATAAATTTCCCTCATTTTTCATGTAAAGCCTTGTAAATGATCAATATTGATGTAGTAAACCTCCAGAGACTGGACACAACCCAGTTTTGTCAAAGGCAGGCCATGCCTACTCAACCTGGTGGATGTCTTTAAAAAGGTCACCAAAGCGATGGATGATGATAAAATGGTTCACACTGCCTACCTTCACCTGGCCAAAACATTTTGACACAATACCCCACTTGGGTATTGCTGACAAACTCAAGAGGGTAGGTACAAACCCATATATCACCCAGTAAATAGCCAACTGCCTCACAGACAGGACCCATGAACTTAGAATTGGGGAGTCCACCTCTACAAAGAGGTCACTCTCAAGTGGAGTCCCTCAGGGATTTGTCCTTGGACCACTCCTTTTTGGCACTTACATCTCTGAAGTCAAGACCAATGTCAGTGGTCTCTGAAGTCAAGACCAATGTCAGTGGTCTCTGGCTGATTACATTTGCAGATGATTGCAAATTAGGAGCTGTCATTGAATCCCATATCGACACAAATGTTCTCCAGGAATGGCTGACACAGACAAACAACTGGTGTCAGAGCCATGTACTAAACCTAAATGACAAGAAATGCATAATAGTATCCATCAGGAAATCATCCATCCCTGGTAACTATCATATTGACAAGACACCCTTTAGATTTGACCCAGTAGTTATAGACACACATAAACAGCAATCTAGACTTTGACCATCATGCATCTTCAGTAGTGAGGAAATCATTCTATGTTGTGCAACTTATAAACAAAGGTATGGCATCTAGCTCCAAGGACGTCATTTTTCTGCTGTATTCCACATTCAGACATATCATTGAGTACAATGCCTAATTTGGTAGGTACCTAACCAGGCATATCCAACAATTTGAACGTCCATAGAAGATCCTCACTAAAATAGTACATGACGTAAGTAAAATGTCCTATGCAGACTGACTCAAGGCCTATCCCTGTATTCTGTCTCCTAAAGGCATTTGAGGGGAGATCTATGCCTGGCATACAGGGCATTGTCAGACTCCACTCTGATGGACCTCTTGCATATCCACAAAACAAGCAGCACCAGAATAACCTATTCTAAAGACTTAAACCTTGCCTGTGATATAAATAGGACCTGCTGGAGGGACATGTATGTATCCCAAAGACTACCCTGTCTCTGGAACAGGCTCCCAATCCATGTGAAGAATTCCTCCTTAACCCAATTAAAGTGAAACTTGGACAATTGGATGGGGAACAGGAAATTCATCCCTGGTTTGGCACTTATGTCTCTAATGGACACAGGCAACCTGAAAGTAGTTCGTCTTCCAGGCCCCTGTTTATAAATGTTTAATCTCTCAAGCCCCTACTTACACTTATCAAGGGTATCAGAACTTGTCAGAGATTTAGGAAGCATGGCTAGGCTTAAAAAGTGCCTTGTGGTCATTAGCCTAGTCAACTCCTATCAGCCTATTGTTGTTCCTCACCATGACAGTCATGTACATTCCCCAGAATGAACAGCTAGGTATGGCCAATAAGCTGTGTGACAGTGCACTGTGACAATGGTGGTACATTTCAGTTACACATCACTGGAAGACGTGCAGGGAGGTACATGAAGAAGGGTGCATTGTACGCAGTTATTGGTGTGAGGAAATCTTGTAACCATGAGGTTATTATGGCCTCTGATGTGCATGTCTTCACATTCCCAGTACTTGTGTTACATTCAAGGGAGTAGACAGCACTATAAGCACATGCTGATGGATGTACCACTTACCCTCTACCCAGGACACAGGTCATATACCCATATGTATGGGAGACAGGTCACATACCCATAGGTGTGATTATAGGGTGTGATATCCACATTATACTTGGGTGGTGTGTTTGTTTCCTGATTCAACAAATCCCTCCATGTGTCTCATCAGTGCAGGTGTTGCCATGGCTGTGGCAGCAGTCTCTGGTAAATATTGATACTGTCTGCATTATACTAATATCACAGGTGGAGTCAATGATTGCACACAAGCTGTAGTCCTTCACTCAACTGATTGGACACAGCATGTGTATGCCATTTGTGATGTCCATCATTGAACTAATGGGCAAGAAAGGACCTAGGATATACCCCTGATGTACCAACCTGATCATTGGACCTGAGATATATTTCTCGTCATACATCTCAACATAGTGAGATGCCACACATGTCATACACTGGTCTGCTCATTTGGTGATATAGCTGTTTATGGCCACATATGACAGTGTTGATTGAATACCTCAATGTGGATTTTTGTCAAATGCCTTGACCTGTTCAAGTTCCACACGAATGATACTGTTGTTATCATACATGCCCTCAATGACCTCTTTGAGGACATCACATGTAAAGGACCTGATGTAGCAGTAACAACTCACACAGGTCTGCTATACACACACCTGGAATATTGGTAGTATGCATGTAGATGAGGTCCATGATGACATGTTTGTCTACTTCACAGTTGAGGAGAGTCTGGATGTCTTTATACATCCATGCATCAGGTACTGTTCTCTCAACTCAGGTGGATCCATGTTTATGCACATCCTTGTATGGGAACATAGGCCATGTGGAGGGTGTGTTGAACTGTGTATTCAACTATATCAGGAAGGTGTATGTGTTGGATCATGCCATAGCTGATCTGTGATATTGTCACCGCACACTGATTCCATGTGATAGGCCTGGATGAAGGTAAGACAGTGCATACTGCCTATTGTGATCTGACCTGGGGTTTTGACACAATCACACATGCATGTGCCATTGAGGAAAACCACCAAGCTGGGGATTAAACCTTACATTAGTTGATGGGTAAACAATTGGCTCAGTGACAGACCACATTATGTGAACTAGATGAATCAACCTGTACCAGTAGAGTTGTCACTATTGGTAAACCCCAGGGACCTGTGCTTACCCCTTCACTATCTGAATTGTATTCCCCGACAGTACAGGCTAAAGTATATGGCCTTTGACATACCAAGTTTTCTGATTCTTGCATATTGTGTGCAATTATTTAGTTCACCAATGGTGATAACATAGTACAGGAGCAGCTAACACACATAACTGAATGGTGACCAAAGTACATGATTTACAAATAAATGCAGAAATGTGTTTGTAATGTTGTCTATATGAAAAGTGGCATTCCATGTTAATTACAGCATTGGCAACTGTCCTGCTATGTAGAAACCCAGTGATGTAAGCACTGGGAGCATATTTAGATAGCAATCTGAACTTTGACCATCAACTGCCCACACTGCTATTGAAAGCCTACATTGTGCACATCCTAAGTCATGCCATCATATTGAAATATAAGGATTGTAGGACAGCACTGTAGTCAAACCTCATTACAGCACAAATGGAGTATAATGCTCTTTTTTACATATACCTCACCAGACATGTAGCAGCTGGAGAGACCACAAGGCTTTCTCAGTAAGATAACATAGGGCCTACACACCATGCCATGATGTATGTGGATAGATTGAAATTCACGTCACTGTGAACATTATCGCCTGACCCTGCTCTGATGGGAGTATTGTATATCCAAACATATGATATAGCTGATATCAGCAGTATCTGTTGAGGAGAAGATGACAGAGTCTCTCATGCTGGTGTAAAATAGTCTTTGTAATGTCAAGTAACAGCTCACACACACACACACACACACACACACACACACACACACACACACACACACACACGACTGCAGTGTAAATAGATCCCCCACCTATCTAAATACACAGACAACAGAACACACTATTTTACACAAGTTCCATCGCTCAAGTTGGACATGGAGTGTGTCAGACAACACTTTATAGCTGATGCCATTAGCAATGGCTGTTATGGAGAAGATAACAGTGCCCCATATGCTGGTGTAAAATGCTCTCTGTAATGTAGAGAAGTAACTGTAAGATACACACATCTGCTCTGCTGTCTAGACATGCACATACGCACACACACACACACACACACACACACACACACACACACACACACACACACACACACACAGTCAATTACAATAAAAACAGAACCCCTGTCTATCTAAGTACATAGACTACTGAACACACTGTTTGAAATGGATGTTTAGGCATGAGCAGTTATCAAAATACTAGCAATGCATGTAATTGGAGAAGTAACTGTAGGATACACATGTCTGGTCTGCTGTCAAGGCACACACAAACACACACACACACACACACACACACACACACACACACACACACACACACACACACACACACACACACACACTTGGTTACAATTAAAACAGAACCCTTATCTAAGTACACAAACTATAGAACACATTAATTAATGCAAGCACCACAGCTCAAGTCTAATTTATATAGGAGTGCAGATGAACATATAGTAGATGACATCAGCAGGTCATGTGGGAGAGAAGAGACTGAGAGGCCTGTATGAAATGAATATGTAGGCTTCAGCAAGTATGAAAACACTGGCATTCTATGTAATTGGAGAAGTAACTGTAGGATACACATGTCTGCTCTGCTGTCTAGACACACACACACACACACACACACACACACACACACACACACACACACACACACACACACACACACACACACAACTGCAGTGAAAATAGAACCCCTACCATACTAAGTACAGAAACTACAGAACACATTACTTAATGCAAGTGCCATAGCTCAAGTCTGATTTATACAGGAGTGCAGGTGAACTTATAATAGATGACATCAGCAAGCCATGTGGGAGACAAGAAGTTGGGTGGCCTGTATGAAATAGATGTGTAGCCTTGAAAAAGTATGAAAATACTGGCAATCTATGTAATTGGAGAAGTAACTCTAGGATACACATGTCTGCTCTGCTGTCTAAGCACACAGAGGTTGGGAGGCCTGTATAAAATGGATGTGTAGGCATCAGCAGGTATAAAAATGCTGGCAATCCATGTAATTGGTTGGAGACGTACATGTAGAATACACATGTCTGAGACACACACACACACACACACACACACACACACACACACACACACACACACACACACACACACACACACACACACACACACACACACTCTGCAGTGAGAACAGAACCCCTACCTAAGTACACAGACTACTCAGGCACCATGGTGCAAATCTGTTTTATACAAGAGTACAGATGAATTTATAGTAGATGGCATCAGCAGGCCATGTGGTTAACAACAGGTCATGAAGCCTGCATAGGCACATAGCTTCATAGGTTCCTATGATGTTACTAGCCTAATAGCACAAGGGTCTTAGAAGCCTAGCTGTGTAAAAACACCAGTACCATTACTGAGCATAGTTGGATGGTCATTTTTAGCACAGCATGTTTGCGAGCAGCACCAACTGGCCCTGTCCATGAGGGACATAGGTACCAGCCCAGAGGTAGTTTTACAATCATCTAACCAGAAGTCAAGGTTGTGTTTGATCAGGGTCATTGAGGAACATTGTTTCACATGCAGTTCCAGCCTATTACAAGAAGAGTGTGAATCATTGTGGGTTATACCTGTCTCCCCAGCATGCTCTGTTTATGTCACTGCCTAGGCTGAGAACCCTGGGGCAAATTATATTTGTCCCATTTGAATTGCAGATGTCCATCATTTACAGAAAGGCAGGGTCAGAGACTGCACTGCAGGGCAGTCATAGTATCATACAAGCTGTTGAGAGGTGACTTAAGTACAGTGACAGGTATGTCAGTCTTTCCATGTATATCATGTTTGGAGGACTAGGGGTGTCCGAGGCACAATCCTGTATTCTATCCAATTGCTGCAGGTGTCTGGTGAGGTACAGAGAGATGTGAGAATTGTACTCCATTATTGGTGTGATAAGGGTAGGGTACAGCAGAGGTATGACTACCCTGGTCTTGGATTTGATGTCTATATGTATGATGTGCGCAATGCAGATTGTATATGTCACCACTATGGGTGACGAAAGTGTAGATTTCTATCAAGATGTGTTCCCAAGTCTCACAACACTGTGTTTGTGCTTAGGGGGTGTTATGTATATCAAAATTAGCAGGGGTACTTCACTGACAAATGTGGCAAAGAGTCAACATATACCTAAAGTTCAATCTGCAAGTTTGTCACCAATCAGTCTGTGTTAGCCCATACTGTAATTGGTTACCATCATTGGGGAACTCTATAGGAGTACGTCCATTTAACAATCATCTGCAAACTTGGTAAACCACAGGCCATCTACTGTTACCTGTGCTTTAAGGAAGTATTTCCCAAAGAGTTAAGGGCCCAGCACATATCCTTGTGGTATTCCTCTGATGAGTGGGCTAGTGGTGGAGGTACAGTCCCTAACTTTGAGAGTGTGTGCTCTGTTGTTGAGCCAGTTGGCTCTCCATCTAGTACTGCATGGCCTAATTCCCAGATGGGAGATCTTCACTATGAAACATGAATGGGCAATAGTGTTATATGCCTTGGATTTATCAAGATGCATGGTATGTCATACAATAAAATAGAATAAAAAATCACCCAAAGATCCTTCTAAGCAGAAACAAGCAGCAGGAATATGCAAAAGGAACTTCGAAGGACCACCAAAAAGATATGTTCCATATAAATTTTATTTCCATAAACGGTAAGAACAGGATAAGTGCTTTCACGTACACCACTGGTACGCTTCATCAGATCTAATTCCTTTTCATTACAAGCATTCTTAAATAGTTCTATTAATTAAAATCAAACTAATAATTATTCAATTAACTAAACGAACATCAGGTGCATTAAATAGCATATGTATACGAATTTCCTGACCACAGATAACAAAATAATGCACCTGATCAACTTCAACAATTGGCTTAGCTACTGGTGTTAATCCAGGGGGATACAGTATATGCCAGCCTGGGATGATATGGTCAACAGACCATGCTGCTTTGCTAGGAATGGTCATCATCTGCCACCTCTTGCCTTTTGGTTACTAGCCAAATGACTTGCCTCCCCCATAGTGCCATTTTTAAGCAATGTCATAAGAACAAAATTCCTGATGTAAAAATATCCACAAAAGACAAACTGAAGGTTATGCTGATTAATGCTAGGAATGTAAATAAGAAACTACACTGAACAGAGGTTCTACTTATTTGGAAAGATGTCAATGTTTGTGGAGTCACATGGTTTCCAGCCACGGAGTACTCAGGCCACAAAATGAATGTGAAAGAAACAAAGGAGGAGGTGCATCTATCTTCATGAAAGACAAATACACCACAAGACTGGTTAAGCAGTATGACTCCCTAGAGTCACTCCAAGTCCATTTAACTGTGGGAAAGACCCCCACCACATCATTGTTAGCTACAGGTCCACCAACTTGGAACTTGGAACAACAGTTATTCACATCTAGAACATAAGAGGTTATTGTGCCACTCTACTTATCACTCATTAGACCCAACATAGAATACAACACCCCATACCCCATTTGGGATGTACCTTACAAGACACCTGCACCAGCTGGAAAGACCAAAAAAGTACCTCACCAAGAGGATTACTGGCCTCAAACAGATGCCCTATGCAGCCAGACTCAAGAAACTCCAGCTGCACTCGGTTGCATACCGCTTACTCAGAGGTGATCTCTGCCTGACATAAAAGGCCATGTCCAACCCAGAATTGATGGACATGCTCCATCTAAAAAAAACAAATCCTGGAGAGCCACATGCTCTAGAGATATAAACCTCACCACAACGATAAATAGGACATGCTGGAGGGATAGTTTCCTGTCCCAGAGACTCCCCATGCTTTGGAACAGGATTCTAATCTACATCAGGCAGAGCCCCTCACTAACATTCTTCAAGAGAAACCTTGACGGGTGGATGGGAAACAGAAAATGTACCCCGGGATTTGCAGTGGCTCTGCTGGACAGAGGCACAGGGAACTAATCTAAGGAGGTGGCGAAAGCCAACACATTCTGGCTAGGCTTATAAATGCCCTTGGGCAGATAGTCTAGTACTTACCTATGAACATGAACCATGAAAACCACACAGTACCTTCCTGGACCTACATGAGTCATTAATAATGCAGTCAAACTCCCTAGGCATGGGTGACCTCAACTATCCTTCCATCAACTGGGACACATATGAGCTCAAGCACACTCACTCTAAGTTTACTGCACTTTGTAAACACAAATGCTCTAGAACAGTTAGTCTGCACCTTTACATGGGGATGGAATATCCTTGACCTAGTACTCATCAATATGGGAGATCGCTGCACCACCCTATGTGTGAGACCCTCCCTGGTAAGGTCTAACCATGAATCAGTCACATTCAATGCAACAATCATACCTGGCAACCCCTCAAGGTCTAAAAGGTTGAACATTTTTGCAAAGCAAACTATAGTCTCCTAAGTGATGGCATACATAGTTTGAAACCTCCTGCCACCACTGACAGTAAAGATTCCTTTATAGAAGTGTACACAAAAGCCTTGTATAAACAGCTTTACAAGTGTATAGACTTAGCTGTACCAGAATGGATCAAAACTTGCTCATGAAAAAAAAACAAACCACCCTGGTGGAGATCTAGCATAAATAGATTATACAACATGAGAAAGAAACCAATGTCCAGGAATTAGAGGAAACAGTCTCAGCAGAAGAACACCCTCCATAGCTTGAACAAGCAAATGAGACCAAGTCCTCTAAATCTAATTATGAAACTAAATTTGCATCCATAGCTAAGGATGATCACAATGCATTCTTTAGCTACTCCTGTAATGTAAAAGGGAAGGCCCAGCTTTGCACTGAATTCATAGTGGACAGTACCAGTCATACTGAACTTGAGGACATCAACCTGTTAGGTTTGACAAAAATTCACACCCCTGTCTCCAGCAATCATACCCAAAAGCATACCTGTCACCAGTTCTCTACCTATTATCTCCAAAGAACAGGTCATAACCACACTCGCCAAGTCTAAAAAACACAGCCTCTATGGGACTGGATAACATCCCTGGCTGCTTACTAAATGGTGTAAAGCAAGAGTAAGCAGAGCCACTGGGTACTCTTTTCAACCACAAGCTAAGTACTGGCTTTGTCCTGGCAGAGTAAAAAGCAGCAACCATACTCTCTTTGCCCACAGGGGGTCATCAACTGATTCGGAGAACTATAGACTCATAAGCCTGACGAGCCTTACTGTAAGGCCATGGAGAGAATCATCTTGGACTTTATCAACAAGGTCATTGGTGACCATCAAACTCTTGACCCAACCCAGTTAAACCTAAAGGAATTCTTCAAGAGTATCACCAAAGTCCTTGATGAACTGCCTATCTCAATTTCGTCAAGAGCTTTGATACACTCCTCCACTCAGGCATCTGTGAGAAACTCACCTAGCTGGATATTAATTCATATGTCATTAGAGAGGTAGCCAACTGGCTCACCAACAGAATGCATACAGTCATACTTTGGGATTTCACATCTACCAGCAGACCTGTTACCAGTGGTGTTCCACAAGTGCCTGTGCTGGGCCTCCTACTGTTTGGAGTCTATTTCTCAGAAATTCAGGCAATAACAGATGACCTATGACTCACCAAGTTCGCTGATGACTGCAAACTGTGTGCAATCAATGAATCCCCAAATGATGTCAACATACTACAAAATGGGATTACATACATAAATGATTGTTGCCAAAGACACAGACTTAAGCTTAACCCCTAAACATGCACTATTAGCCCTTTCACTAAAGGAGAGGTACCTACAAATTACACTTTTAATAATACCCCCAAAGTTCCAACACAATGGTGAGAGATTTGCAAATGCAGGTTGATAGCAACATCATCTTTGATCATCATGGGTCCACAGTGGAGTCAAGGCCTTTTACATTGTACACCTCATAAGTAAGGCCATAGCATCCAAGACTAAGAATGTTATCAATCCACTGTACTTGTCCCTCCTCAGACCAATAATAGAGTACAATGGTCCCTTCTGCATGTACCTCACCAGACACCTGCAGCAGCTGGAGAGACCCAAGAGGTTTCTCACCAAGAAAATCTAGGGACTTCAACACATGACCTACGTGGACAGACTGAAGGCCCTGTCCCTGTACTCTGTATCATATAGACTGCTGAGAGGTGATGTGCCTGGCCTACAGAACACTCTCAAATCCTGCCTTAATGGAAATTTTGCACCTCCACAAATGAAATGGGACAAGACTCACTCACTGTAGGGAACCTAACTGTGCCTGCGACACAACAGGACATGTTGGAGAGACAGATTTGTCTCTCAGAGCTTGCCACTGCTATGGTACAAACTCCCAATTCATGTGAATTTAAGTTCTTCAATAACCCTGTTTAAGTAACTTGGACAATTGGATGGGACATTGTAAAATTATCCTGGGGGTTTCACTTATGTCACTCTTAGACAGGGGTAACCAGTGCTGATCATGGATTCGCAAATATGGACTACATATCTTGGTCTATAAGAGAACAATGGTGCAACTTCCCTAGGCTTGAAAAGGCCCTAGGGCCATTAGCCTAGTAACCTCCTATGAACCTAGGGCCATTATGGTAGTAGCCTCTTATCAACCTATAATGCTATGAACCTATGCAGGCCGCCAACATCTTGTTTCACACATGTCCTGCTGATGTCAAGTACTATAAGTTCAGCTGCAGTCTTGCAAAAGTCAGACTTCTGCTGGGCACTTGTGTTAAATATTGTGTTTTGTAGTCTGGGTACTTAGATAGGTAGGGGTTCTATTCTTACTGCAGTCAACTGTTTGTGTGTGTATGTGTGTGTGTGTGTGTGTGTGTGTGTGTCTGTGTGTGTGTGTGTGTGTGTGTGTGTGTGTGTGTGTGTGCTCTTGCTTGACATTACAGAGGCACTTTTATTGCAGCATGTGGGACACTGTTATTACCATATCCTTAACAGACAATGCTGATGTCATCAGCTATATCACATGTTTGGATATGCAGTAATCTCACCAAAGCATGTTCAGGCACTGGCCTGGAGGCCAGGCAAATGTCACCTCATCCCATACAAGAAATATTACAGTGATATGGCTTTTAATCTATTCACATACATTATGGCATGGTTTGTAGGCCCTGTGTTATCTTGCTGAGAAAGCCCTATGGTGTCTCCACCTGCTGCATGTGTCTGGTGAGATATATGCAAAACAGAGCATTATACTGGATTACTGTTCTGATGAGATTTGACTACAGTGCTGTCATACAATCCTAAGCTCTGAATATGATGGTGTAACGTATGATGTACACCATACATTTGTCCTGGAAATCATTAAAGAGAGAAGTCAGAAAGTAATGATACACATTGCAGTTTCTGACTTTCCAACCCTTACAACAGCATTCACTATGCAGTTGTGAAATTTTGATGCTATCAACTGTCTAACCTTCCAATGCCAATATAATTCAAAGGTACAATGAGCAGTTCAGCAGCACTAATGCAGATCTGCTAAGCAGTAAGCTAGCTGCACACCCTGAGCAACAGACACAGTTTTTGTATTCCCGAATCAAAAAAAAAAAAAATAGAAAACAGGGATATGGCACAGTTATCATCACTTGCACAGGGTGTTCTGTGTTGGGGCAGGAAGCCTAGGATGACAGAAAAGGTTGGTGGGTGTGTATGAGTAAGAAGGAGAAGAAGGCAGGCATTGGGATAAAACAACAAATGGCAAGTAATATAAAATGAGTAACTGTTGTGGGTGTGTCTGTAGGGGACTTCCAGGTGAAATTGGTGTGCCTGCATAAACACAGCCAAGCTCTATGCTAGCCATGTATGAGCCATGCTTGGTAAAGGTGACAGTTGACCATTGTCATCCCCAACCATGAAAACTGGCTCAGCCAGGAGTTGCACTGGCACCTCCATGTCCAAGGTCAGATGCAGTGCTGCTACCTGAACATGACCAATGTCTTCTGGATGAGCCCTCTCTTCATGGGGATACCCAGGAATGGAGCAGTGGAAGTACTGCCACTATGGGAGCATGATCAGGCATGGCCATGTTGGTTGACAGCAAATGATATGGCTGACCTATGCCCATGAGGATGCTGTTCCCCACCAAGCAGATTTTCCATCACAGACACTGCTCATTCCATAACAGACACACTTCAGTCTATCACAGCCCCTCGTTCCAATGTGTCATTCATCCAATCCAGTGAATCAGCAATATGGTGGAGGCAGTCACACATGTCAGACTGTGCCACATCCACGACCTTGATTATTTGTCTGGAGCACCTATGGGAATGTGCCTGTGCCTCCATGATGGCCCTAAACATACGTTGAGTGTCACAGGAACCGACACCTGCACCAGGTAGAGGAGGGACAGTGGGCCCCCTCTGAGCATCCCTAGCAATCCTCCTGTGTGTAACCTTGGCCACATTTTGGCTATGGCCAGACTCAATAGGTACTGAAGCCACAGTAGCCACACTTCCCTGATCAATGTCCTCATTCTCCACCTGTCCAATATCTGTGGGCTTAAAGGACTGAGTAGGCATAGGCTCACTGGCTGTGTCCATTGGCAATGCAGAGGATGGCTGTATATCAACCTCCATGTCAGATTCAACCTCTACACCCCCCCCCCGACTGTGCCTTAGTTTGGCCACCATCATCTTCAGAGTCTGGTGATACACTGACATCAGGTGGCATAGGGCCCACACTCCCACTGTCATGAAGAGCTGTGATAAAAAGCAAGAAACACAGGAATATATTAACACCTACATTACTATAGTGCAATATATGCTAACAAACTACCAATGCTGTCACTATTGCAGACAGTACAGCAATACACACAACAGGACTGAGATCAAAATGACACACTACAATATTTCTTTAAATTGCTAAGCAGTACTGAAATAAAAATATTTGGCTTCTCATCTGCAGAATATATACTGCGCTGTACTCCAGACATTCCTGGAAGAAGTTAAGCAAGTGGTAAGGGCAGCATCATCACAATTAACAGTAACACAAGGGGCTAATACATTTACCCCTTTATATGTGCATTAAGTCTAATGTCAACAAGAATGTGGCTGACAACTCCAACCTAAGCTTATAACTGTCACAATCTTCAATCCCCCCTCCTCAACAAAGACACCTAACACAGAATTAATGTATTAATTTAAATTGTTTTACTATACAACAGTATTCAACTGTTCAGATATCAAAGCCTACCTGGAAGCTCCTCCTTGGAGATGCTTGCTGTCTTGGAAGGTGTTGCACCCACATCCAATACATGCTGTCCTGTACTCTCCTGGGAGCTGTCTGGATCTCGGATATTGGACAAGAGCTGTTCATTGGTGGTTAGTGGGAGTTCCCGAGCGGGCTCACTCATGACCCACTGCAGCTGTTCACCTGAAGGCAGTAGTGATCATGTAAGTGGCCATTTGGCACACCTGTTTGTATGTTCTGCCATGGCACTCACAGTATTCTCATTTTGGACAATTTGTTGCCAGTGCTGCGGTAGCGTTGTCGCCTCACAGTAAGACGCTGTCTGGTTTGATTCTCAGCTAGAGCGTCTTCTGCGTGGAGACGTGTGAATGGGCGTACCTTCGTTGAAGATTGTGCATCAGGGATGATAACTCGGCACATAAAAATCAACTACCAATCATTAGCGGACGTAAAAATCAACTACCAATCATTAGCGGACAGGAGTTCCACTGTGGCAACCCCTAACCGGGAAAAGCTGAAAGACACAACAACATTTGCATCTGGCATGCTATATCTCCCCATCTACTTTCCAGGAGAAAAGCACAATTTTGGCAAACCCCATCCACGATGATTTGATTTTCTGCATTGGTGAAGGGGGGAGGGGCTACAAGTGCATTGACATGCCTGAGTGGCATACTTGTAGGTGTCATAATATACAACAGAAGTATAATTCACATAAGTATTGCATAACTACAAAATAACTGTTTCCAGATAAAACAGAAAAGGTAGCCAGTCAGCATTACCCACTGGAGAAACATAAAACAGTCTAGAGATGTGAAATAGTAACAGGCGGGATGCAAAACAAGGAGAGTAAGCAAGAGCAACATACCCTTGTTTCAGCCATAACAGTAACTCACCTTTGTTCCCCTCCAAAAGAACAGTCCATTCTTATTTGTTCCATAACAGAAATTCACTTTTGCTGAGCCCCCCCCCCCAAAAAGAACAGGCAAATGACCCATTTTGCTAACAAACCATCTCTGAAATGCTAAAATTGCTATCAAAGGACCTGTCCCTGAAACATTTGTACATATTTATCACACTATTCCATTTTCATGTGTTGTCAATCATGTGTACCTCTGAAATGACTTGACAAACATGACCATGCCATCAGTGCACTTCTAACTAATGCATACAGATAAAAGTGTAAAGGTTTTTGCTTCACATTATTCTTAAATACATTTCAGCAGATGCAGTATGTAGGTGACAAAATGGAAGCATACCTGCTGAAGTTCAATACTCCTCTGTACAGAAATATCCTGAAGAAAAAGCATTTTTGCAGTCTTTCAAACATATACAACTCTCCTCACCATCAGTTTGGCTAGGTACATGTTTGCCTTTTTATAATGGTGTAGATTATTAATGGATTGCATCTGCCTTTGCCTGTGTTTCATAGATGCTAATTACAGCATAAGCAGCTGAACTGCATACTAATCAATCAATCCAGCATGGTGGAGCTATTCAGTAAGATATAAAGCATCCAAACCTGCTGGTTTTCCTTGCAGATGTCAAAACATTTGGATTACAGACATGGAAAACCTGCATAGACAGAATGTTAGGGGATCCTGCTGCTTTAATCCATTTGTATGTGCTAGAGGCTGAAGCCAGTGCTGCTGCTGCTGCCAATATGCCTACACCAAGAAGGAGAAGAGTTTTCAGGCCAGGTTTAACTACATGACATGGAAATTGTACAGATTCCTTTCAGAAACCAACAGGGGACATGCTGAAGGTGTTACAGGCATCAGCATCCAGGATCCTCCACCAATTCCTGAATGCTATGCTCCATCATGCCAGTGAACACATATATTTTCCCTTTAGCTCTGAGGAGCTGTATTGTTTAAAATATTATGGCATATCTTTGTATTTTATCACTTGGTACAGTAAACAAGTAAAAAGAGGGAGATCTGTGCAGAAATTAACTTAACATGTGAAAGAAGAGGCTTATTCAACTTATATGTGTCCATTAGTAAGTAGTAGACCTCAGGCATCAGAGATTCATCAAAGATTCAAACAGCCGTACCTCTCAAAAGTACTGATGATCACTGCATGCCCTCAGTTTAGCACCATGAGTTTGTACTGAAAAATGTTTAAAGAGAGAAGTTAGAAAGTAATGATACACATTACAGTTTCTGACTTTACAACCATCACAAGATCAAACAACAGGCACGATGCAAAACAAGCAGAGTAACAAGAGCAACATATCCTTGTTTGTGCCATAGCAGTAACTTACCTTTGCCCCCCCCCCAAAAGAACATTTGGTTCTTGTTTGTGCCATAACAGTAACTCACCTTTTCTCACCCCAAAAGAGCAGTATGTGCTTATTTGTGCCATAGCAGTAACTCAGCTTTGCCCCCTTCAAAAGAACAGTGTACCCTTGTGCCTTCCTTGTTTGTGCCAACCAACCTGCCCTTCATTTGTTGCCAACTGCATATCATATTACTCCCAGTTAATATCCACACACATTTTAAGGCCAGTGATAAAGAATGGCTTATACACTGCATGTGTCAGAGCACTGGTCCAATAACTCATGAACGACAAAGAAACACAGAAAGGGACAGAGCTGTATATTTGCAAATAATAATCATAACAAGTGCACTAAATACACTATGACCAAATATAATAAATTTAATAAAATGTAAAAATAACAGTTTATGGTTTGATTATCAGTGTACATTCTGTTGCAGTTGGTTGTGTGAATAATGACTTCAGTTCTTTGCTGTAAAGCTGTTTGTGTAACGAAGAGGGATAAGGCACCCATCCTGTTTTTCTGAAGGTGCATTGGAGTGAGAGTTGAAAACCAGACCTATGTAAAAATATCTCATGTGTATTAACATTTTCTACTGTGTATGTCATAGATTGGTTTTCTTCATTTCAAGTATTTCTCTCCTGTTTTACTGGATAAGTAGATCACCCAGAAAGTAGGCAGCAGGAATAAGTATAGGGCTGAAGTACAGATGCTTCTGGGTTCTAGCACTGCGTGTGCAACCTTTGTTTTACTGTTGTGATATTGCAGTTTATAGCAATGAAATGAAACATGAACAGCTATTTCCACTCTATTATGGCAACAGATGTTAATGTAGGACTGTCATGCACATGGTCCTGCATTCAAATACAGCATCTTCCATACACTTTTACTGTTGTTCTGCTTTCCATTATAGCCACTCTCACTTATAACACTTGACATAGTGTACATGATAATAATTATATGTATGAAGGCTGAGACACTAATTTTATCAGTTATTTCTTCATTTATTTATCTATGTATTATAACATTTATTATCAAATGTATTCTGTGTACTATATTCCTGCAGGTATATTTCTGTTCTCTGGACTGCCATGACCACATTTGTCAAACATGCATACACAACTGCACCTACATCAAATAACCTTGAAATTGCATTGCTTGCCACTGTTACGCACCACTTACCATTGAACAAACACATTGCTCAGCAGTGCTCACTCCCGTACACTATCTTTGTGTGATGGTGTGCAGTGTGCAACATTTTCAAACAGTGGGCACACTCCCAGTATATGCTCTAGTTGGAATTGGTGGGAAACCTTCAGTTTCCATTGCTCTTGATCCATGATAGACATCCAGCCTAACTCTCAACTGTACAGATTTTAGAAAATTGCCCAGATTTTTTCCTCAAATATTTGGTCTGGTCTTCATACATTCTTTGGTTTTCTGGCAAATCACAGAGGATTGAAGTCACTAAATAATGACCAAATAATGACATTATTTGAGTTTCAGACTTCATATCCTTCAGAAAATGTATGCTAACAGAAATCCTGTTATTCTAGCATCTTTCTATGTTTATAATAGGAATATTTAAAAACTGTCCCTATTTTTGGGCATTTGTGCCCCCATTATTTTAGGCTTTGTCCAGATTTCTTTCTTTAAGAGGTTGAGAGGTGTGTAAGACATGGCGGTCAATCGTGGACAGTGTGTAAGATTTAGGGCTCAGAGTTGGGATTTCTAGGAGATCACATTTTTGTTGGGCTCCTAGTTAAACACCACAGTGCCAGGTTGCTTCAGGGGGACTATTCTGGGTCCCAGTATAAGTCAGAGGCTTGGGATAGTTTGGCCAGGGTTGTGACCAGTACCACCAGTATCCCCTGCACCGGTGACTGATGTAGGCACTACTTTAGTGACCTATATCTGAAAGAGAGGGGAATTCTCGATGCTTGGATCAAGGAAATTAGTATGGAGGACATCCAACAGATGTGTAAGTATCAACTATAGGGAGTACTTGTAAGGCTTAAAGGCTGAATATTGGCAATGCTGCTATTCTAATTGCATTCTGTTCTGTTTTTTCCACAGCTGCCATGAAGAGAGAATGCAATGTCAGGACTCATGCCACTAGATTGGCGAGGATGAGGGAAGCATATGGTATGTATGCAGCAGAAGAGTAGTGTTACTGTAGCATTAAAAGTTAAATATAGCCTTTTTGGTATTTTATAAAGTTGCATCAAACAGATCGTGCATAACTTCAACTATAAAAGCAAGTATGCATACATTAGTCTGTAGCACAAACCAAGAGTACAATATTGGACTTTAGTCAGAAGTGGTGTGTTCAAATACCACACTTCCCAACTATTCTCAAATATACAATAACTGTTAGTTCTGCAGTTATGTGTAATTTAAAGGTTTAAAGTAAAATATACACATGCCCTGTTGTAAACTGTAATCTGCATAAATGGACCACACATATGTGCAATATACTTTATGGACATGTAAAGGAGCACTTGCTGCAATCTGCAGTATAGTGTGCATCTGTTAGGAGCTGGTTGTCTTAAAAGTAATAATTTATCATTTGGGGGTGGTAGTCTTAAGAGTAAAGGTTAAGACAATAGAGTCAAATAATTGTATTAATGCATTGTATGTTACATATGAAGGTACTAATTGAATCTCGTTTTTTCTATCACCCCAACCCTTATCTCTCTCTTTTATTTGTTGTTGTTTTATTTTATTATGTGTTGTCAAAATGCGTCCATGTCATCCATGTGTCCCACATCATGAAATCCTCCATAGCACAGTGGGGTAGGCCTGCCCCACAGAATCCTCCTGCCTCCACTCAACTGGCCTCATCACCATTGTCTAGCACATCTGGGAGCCAACCTGGCAGTACCCCCTCTGCTGCCCCTGCATGACATGCCCCCTCGGGTAGTTATACCCAAGAGGATAGGCCAGTGGTTCCCTCTAGGAACAGTGGCAGGGGTGGCGAGTTTATTTCCCATGCTGAACTGCCGGGGATGGTGCATAGGATTGTGTGCTGTACTGTTGGTACATGCCTACACTGGATGGAAGGGCTGCCCTCCCTCATTTTACCTAATACCAGTAGGAGTAGAAGGAGATATCAAGTGCTCCAGCCAATGGTGGAGTGAGGTGACAGTGATGACAGTCCTGTGAGTGAGGACTCAATTCTCACTGTCAACCAGCTTGACATCCATGGGTCCTGGATGTCACCATCCACACCCTATCCATGGTGTTCACCAACCTCTTATGTCCATCACCATCCCTGTGTCTTGTCTTGTTTGTGTTGTCTGTCTGCAATTGCTTCCTCACCTATCCAACTTACCAGACCAAGACATACCTATGCCCCTTCCCCATCATTCCTGTCTCTTTTAAAAAAGAAAAAAAGGGTCACCTGTCCCACAAAAAAAAAAAAAAATCATCTCATACATAGCTCTTAATTTTGCACACGTCTTCTTGACATACTTGATTCAGTCCAAATGGCTATACAACATGATTATGTGGTTTACTATCAAAATGAAGAATCGAGGTTCAACGAACATGGGAATGCTGAATGTGTGTTGGGTGATTCCCATACTGCCAAGCTACAATTCTATGAGTGTCCCCTGCAGTGAATGCCACTGTGCATTCACTTATATGTGGTCGACGTTACCAGTACAGATCACAGTACAGTGTGGATCAGGAAATTAACCCTTTTTCTCACAGTAACACAATCTCAGATTTAGAATATATAATTTCAGGGGTGTGAGGAGGTGCAGGGGGGCTTGCATCCTTGCAAAAACATGAATTTCTGTGATGTGCAGTATTGAACTGCATACATTTGTACTGCTGGAAAGCAGCAGGTAAGTGGCAGCAGGTATAAAAACATCACTGATATCAAAAATGCTGAATTCAATATTCTCGGCATTTCCATTCAACATGTAAACTAATTAATATACAGTATGTCAACATTATGACTCAGTATTTCAACTACATTGCATTCTGAATTTCACGTTTTTGATAGTAAACTGATTGTGTTATGGTCACCCCTCTCTCTGGAGGTGACAGTTCAAATTCAGTTAATAGTCTGCATATATTATCAGTTTTTACTGTTGAAGAGATGGATAGCTATGGTTCTTTCCTACCTCCCTTCTGCACATTCCTGTATTGCTTTCCATTTGTTCTTTCCCCACTTGCTCCTCATTTCACCACTGTCCTATCTTCCCCATTTCTTTTCTTTAATGCATTATACACACCAATATGCAGCAATGGTAATACGAATGTACTTAAATGTGTTAGTCAGTTGTATTCAAGCCCAGTACCATCTGACCCCTAAAAGGAATGTATTATTGCATTAACATGTATCACCACAGAGTCAGTTACGTACCAGATGTATTCCAGAGACTCAGTAATAACTGTCAGACTTTCACATCCCCATTTCACTACTGTCCTATCTTCCCCATTTCTTTTCTTTAATGCATTATTGCACGATGGTGCACATCATGCACCAACAAGCACCAACGGTAAAGCAAAAGTAGTTAAAAGTATTAGGTACAGCTCTATTCCAATCTAGTACCATCTGAACCCAAAAAAGGAATGTATTACTGCATTAACACCTGCTGCCATAGAGTCAGTTAAGTTGCATCGCACAAACAATGGGCAAAAAATAGTAAAATAACAATAAAAAACTGACAGAGAACACAGACTGCACACAAATGAAGAGGAGGTTGGATGTTAATGAAACAGAACCTGTGAACTGTACACTGCTTACTTGCATTTCCAACCCTGATAGACGTACATGTAACATTTGTAAATCTAACCTGACACACCCACCTGATGTAAGCATTCACAGTTGCCAACCATACACTAAGGGAATGCCTGCATGATGTTTACATCTGATTCACGGAGCCAAGGATTTGGGATCCAGCAATTCTAATGAGTTCAGACCTCACCTGCATCCTCACCATGCTATCAGCCATGAATTTACACTAGAAGACAGCCATGTAGCTAGGAAAACTGAAGGGGAGCCAAATTGTTTATGTGTTGATCACAGAGAAATACCAATTTTTAGATGCTTTGCCTGCATTTTGTCAGCTACACATTGCATATGCTGACATATAACTATGAATAGTCTGATTAATGTTTTTTATAATTATTTTGATTAGCACACACTTTTACACTTTTATCTGTCTGCATTACTTACAAGTGTACTGTTCATTTGGGGGTGAGGGAGCAAAGCTGCATATCTGTTATTGCACAAAAAGGATTTATGTTGCTGTCATTATTCTCCTTTTGTTGCATCCAGCCTCCTGTCACATGTTAGGTCAGTTCTGTACAAATCTCATACATTTCACTTTTTATTCTGTCCATGTAGACTCCTTTCCATGGCTGTATTCCAAACATTTTGGCATTCACGGGGAATACCGGCATGGCTTCTACATGGTTGCTTTATAGCTTGTTGAATAGCTCCAACGTGTTGCCTTGGTTGATTAGCATGCAATTCAGCTGCTTATGCAGTAATTAGCATGCCACTTCAGATGCAGTGTGCTCATTAGCTGACACAGTTGCATTGGGAGCATTGTTGGTGTTCAGAGTCATGAGGAATCCCTCCCTCAATGGAAATATGAGCTCTCAGACTGTACATCCTTCCCCTTCATTTGTATGCAAGGCCTTACATTCACCCTGTACTGTGGGTGTGTGTCCAGTCAGGATAGACGCAGGGATTGCCACTGGTTCCTCAGACTGTGACCTGGGTATCTGTGTCTCATTATCATTAATGGCCTGAGCACAACTGGCACATTCAGCTTGTTGTGTTGCCAGAGTCTCTCTTGGTGCCACTGTAGCAGTCCTCTGGTCTGTGAATTAACAACAAAAAATACACTGGAATAAGCAAAATCTGGGGCTTTGTGGCATACAGACTGAAGGTGTCCATGCAGGATATAGTATACAGCCCAATCCCCCCCCCCCCCGCCTACATCTTAACATGGCTGAATACCTGATATTCACAAAACAAACCATATGCAACATATGCTGTGGTCAGGCTACAGCCTCCATTTGCAGTTTTGCTGTTGGGGGGGTAGGTTTATCCTTAAGTCAGCATCAGCTTCTCCAAGAATGATCTCAGAGCCTTTTGTTCTTCTGGCTGGTGGGGCACCAAAAAATCTTCTGGCTCTTATTATGGAAGTTGCTTTGTGTTGGTATTGTGTATCATATTGGTAATACACTTATGACACTGCTGTAATCTTTGATTGTGGCCCCACACAGCATGTATTTTCACAGGCCATAGGCCACTGTCTGCCATACCAGTTTCCTTAATAGCTGAACAGTATCCCCTCTCCCCAACAAGTGCTGGCCATTTGTGCTTGATACTTGTAGTAAAACATCTTTTTCAGCAAGGCTAATGCTATCTATCCTATGCAATCCATCTGATCCTCTGGACATGCACGATTCTGAGCAGAGAAAAGAGCAACCTAGTTATAACATACTTTATTCAATGGGAAAATATAGGTGTATGTCATATGATAGATATAGGGATACACATGGGAATGCATACTGCTGTGGACTTTCTACACACAGGTACATATGAACTTCACACAGAGTTCATTCAGTTTGCTAGGTCCGACAACTATGGCTAGGATAAGATAATAATGCTTGCTAGCAGCATTAAATGATACCTTGGTAATGAAGATGACATAGCCCTACACTAGTACAGTAGGGGATACATACTTATAAGTATAGGACTGCCACACACACCAACACGGTCCACCATATAGATTAGACAGACCATACCCTTGCTGCATGTACTGACAAGCCTATACAGCGACATGTTGTCCTGAAATCATGGGCTACCTTATTGCTAACAGTCTACATGCATTAGACACAGTGGCACACAGATATACCAAGTTATATTACTAGCCTTTTAGTAATGTGAATTCCAGCGCAACTGTGCACATCCTTAAGAAGACTGATAAAAACAGCTTACTGCACACTTTCAAAGCAGTATTCTCCTCCTCAGAGCTAATTGTAGGCTCCAATAGTGCCGCTGCTGCTCCTCCTAGTATAATTTTCAGGTAGCTACCATAGCTTCCCAAATATACAAACTCTTGCATACAGAATGGCAATGCACCTTTAAAATAATGTAGTTTTATACATGCTTAAATGATGTAAACAAATGTGTGGTCAAGCTGCATGAATCTCAGTGAATTGCTTTAGTTTGCAACTGTGCATCTGTGACTGAGTGCTTTTCTTCATACAAGAGTATACTCATCAGGAAAACAGAGTTCCTGTGTATCCTGTAAGACTTTACAGGAGCTTTCCCCGTATTCCTGAAATGAGTATTCTTGCCAATGTTTTCAAAGTCTAATATGTGAAATCCCTGTATTGATGCATACCCAAACCAAAGACAGCAATGTGACATCTAAAGCTGACATGATTTACCAAGCATGTATGGGATGTACAGAACTGGAGTTATTAAGGAGTGATTGCAAAAAGTTATGAACAGTGTGAGTTAGTTTACATTAATAACGCAAAAATGGAAATGTGATAGTGCCATATTAAGGTTGGTATAGCACACTTTATAACATGGTGGGTTATATGAGGACATTATAAGTTATAAATGCTTTTTTTGTAAAGCAGTTATGACTACTAGCAATATTTTTTGTAATTGCATTAATTTCATAATAGCCATGTAATCTATAGGTGAGCATACTAAACACTAAGGCACATAACTGACATCTAACACATATAATTTTGCAGAATAATATTGTCTTGAAATATTGTGCAACTATTATAATTTACACAGATTTTGCAATATCACAGAACAGCAATAAGCTACCCCCTCTCATCATACATCATTGTAAAGTTCTCAAACAACTGAACAGGTCTCCTATGACATCTTGGCTTTATCTTGTATATTTACAGAGATGTAAAAATTTGTCTGATCATAATAACTAGTAATTTTTGTCATTAAAATATTTTTCTTTCTTATTTCTGCAGTATAAAATCAGCATCTGCAGACAGATATATGATGCTAACACCACTGTACAGCTCACTGTGTACCAGAGGTGTCATATTTTGCCATTTTGTAACTCATACCATGTATTATATATTGCAAATCTTATGAGTGTGCTTTCATAGAAGGTTATGAGAAAAGCTTACAAGAAGCAAGTGGTTTCCTAGCTTTGAATACCTCAAGAAGAAAGGGTATTAATTAGCCATTTGTTGCTCAGGATTAAATAAATTAAAGTTAAGCTTGTTGCCTATCCTTGCCTCTGACAATCCATAGAAATAATCTTATACACGAGATTTGAATAAGTATGTGTGTTGTGTTATTTTGCAGCTACATGTGCAACCCACAATCTAGAAATCACATAGTAAGTATGATTTGTACTCTACTATTTTATTTATGAAAAGTAACACAATTTTCAGATGAGATTTGGGAGAATGGCAGCTTCTGCTAGTGCCTGCCTGCAGATATGGCTGGTCACTTTAAAACAAGGGGGCTACATGAAGCAACTGAATGGGTGAGGCTAATTGGAATGGAGAGGATTATATTAAGGCAGGCCAAAAACAATTACTTGTGAATAAACAACAGATGGGTTTTAGTCACTTTCATCCACAGACTGTATCAATAACCACTCATTCTAACAATTTTATTCACTATATACATCAAGATATCTGATTGCAATCAAAAGGGCCATTCTTGAATGAAATAAAACCCTAGACAAAGTACTCTATGGACCCCCAGTTGCACAGTGGACCTCTTTTCCCCTCCCCAGTACTCCTCTCCCAGTATCCCCCATCAAGGCACAATTACCATCCAGCTAGATTATTTCTTTCTTATTTTTTCACACTTTGTATTACTTTTCAGCTCTTTTTTCCTCTAGCATTTTAACACATTGTAACTGTCGAAGTCTCTACTGTAATAAGTGTGAAAGAAGTAACTGATTTAAGCTGAGCAGCATCTGGAGGCAACCACACTCATATATGTCATAAGATTCTAGATGTTTTGAGATGCATCCTACTGCTTTTCCAATCTTTTCATCTAATGGTGGCCCAAACAAAAATCATGACTATGAAAAGAAATTAATTCTTATTTTTTTTTTTCTTTCAAGGAAAAACAACATATAAAACATATCCAAGAATAGTGCATACCTCTCTATCCCTCAAAAAATGTTAGCTTTTGTGTATTCATCTGATGTTAGATTGGGATTAAAGTAACAGTACAAATGGACAGATGTATACATTATACAGATAAGGGTCAGGGAGTGAAAATCAGAGCCCTGGATAAAATCCACATAAAGACAGGGAATACATGCAGACCTTACACAGAAGCAATCACAGTCAAAAACTCAGCCAGAGAACCAAGCACTGTGAGATGGCAATGATACTCACTGCGGCACTGTGTCAGTGATCAGCTGCTATCACACACATCCCTCCCAGGCTGCAAGTTATTATGCTGATATTTGACAGTGATGGAAATTGAAAAAAATATGTCTAACTTGCTGTTTTAGATACACTGCAACCCCCAACATACACACACACACACACACACACACACACACACACACACACACACACACACACACACACACACACACACCCACAGTCATTTTCACTCAAACAGTCCACATAACCCATTAATTAAGGATACTGTATTGATGTACATACCTCCCATGTTTGATTTTATTAAATATAGTGACAGTAAAATATTCCAGCTGGCTTCATAGAAATTTAGATTATCTGTGCAAAGTTAGAACAGTGACAGAAGGGTCAGTTGCTTTTATTCACCAATGACCTCCATACCTTTGAATGAATTCTAAATTTGTTGACTGCATAGACCTCTGTAATCTAATTCTGATGAAAATGGTCACAGTAATAAATGTTGCTTTTGCTTTGTACAAACAGTAATTACAGTAAAAGATCATGTCTTGCTTCACATAAATGCACATTAGTTCTGAAAATACAGAATGATTACTGTTTTACTTGAGCAAATTACATCAGTCACTTTCACCTGTTCCAAACAATTAAAGCCAAACTGTAGTCTGCAGTAGTAACTTACTTATATATTATAAATGCATAGCTCTCAGTTGCTCTGCATTTGAGCATTCTGATGTTGTCAATGAATTAAAGCTGTGTTCTTCTGCTCCATTTTGTCTGTTGATGGATCCGGTTTGTGTGGTTTCATTGGCTCAGTTGCACAGACAATGAAAAGGAGCTCATAGCATGAATAAACTCACTAATGGTTACTAGCTACACTGTGCAGTGGTCTGCTGAATGGATCAATGGGGCAGTGCAGATAGAAAAATGGACCAGTCGACCAATGAGCTTCTATCTGCCTCTGCAATTGTTCCATTTTTTATCTGCGCTGTGCTGTTGGTACATTCAGCAGACCAATAGCATAATGCAGCTAGAAAATGGACTGACAGCACATTGAGCTTCTAGCTTCCTGCACTATTGGTCCATTTTTCTGACTGCACTATGTTACTGGCCTGTTTAGTAGACCAAAAGCACAGTGTAGACTTGTGGCTGCCCATTTTACTGGCCCATCTGTCTACTTGCACTGCTATTATTCCATTCAGTGGTCCAATAACACAGGGCAGCTAGAAAAATGGAAGAGTAGCACACTGCAGCTAGAAACTGGCCCATTCAGGATTCATTTAAGCAGTTGTGGGAGATATTGCAGCTGGTTAAATGAATGAGTTGGGTAGGTTTATGTGTGAAGTAACCATGACAGCAGTAGAAAGGAGCTTGTGTAAAGATGTTTGCTATATATTTTTTTCAAAAATCTTTTATTTTGCATTTTTTAATTTACAGAAGAAACAAGGAACAACAAAGTACTAATATACTGGGTACATATTTAAGGGTGAACAGTATCTAAACATCAACATGAAAAATCAATATTTACAAGTGTACAAAAGTGCCATCAATTATTTCATTACTTCCATTTATCGAGCTTATCCTGTTATGGAGAAATCTTGTCATTACCTATCAAAATGTGTTGAAGGTATATATTTACACATAATGCCTGTGTCTTTATGATAATGTGGGTGAATTAAGCTAGCAGTATGTTAAATATCTGTTCCCATATTTTTAGTTTTTTGACACTGTTATCTTTTGCATCAATTACCCATTTATGAGCTAGCATGTATTTAATTGCCATCTTTTTTGAATTCGGCTCAGTTGATATTCATTCTGTCCCCCCATTTGGATCCTATGTATAGTTTCATTAATAGAAATAATGTGATATTTATGGTTGCTTGTTTATGGGATATTCCTGGGGGAGAAATGTGAAGTAGTGTGTATTCCCATGTAAGTGTTGCTTTTCCATAGCCTTGCTTTTGTAGTTGGATTTTTAATGGGTTCCATAGTTTAAATACGCATTTGCAGCGTCAAAACTTATGAGTTAGTTCTGCTTCCTTTGATCAACAATATGGACAGTTTGGTGAATTGGAAGAGTTAAATTTGTGTAGTATTGTGTAGTAAGATATGCGTTGTTGATCATGAGTTGTGTGTAAGTTAACTTTTTCAATGGCAAAGCTTTATGTGTTACTGTCAAAGCTTGGTTTAATTGTTGTTCAGTTACTGATGAGTTGCTTTTAAACCAATAGTTAGAAATAAGTATATTATCTTGGAATTTGATCTCGGTTATTAATTTGTACGTGTTGGATATCATTTTTTTCCCAGATACCATTGTCTTTCATAGAGTTCCCAATTGTTTATATTCACCTTGCTTAATTTGGGGTTTTGAAGGTGTTTGGAACATACCTATCTAATTTGTCTCAAGATAATTGTGTACGATTTTAGTAAATTAAGTTGAGATCTCAGGTCTGTAATTGTAAAGTTGTAGTAAGGGTAGAGATCTTGAATTCTCAAGTCTTTTAATAAAGGGTAGTTGTTGAGATTTATCATTGAGTTATTAATTTTTAAGTTTGGGTTATTATGGATTGGTTGAAATATGTCCATTGCTGGCCCAAGATCAAGGGAAATGAACAACTTTTGAAGTATGATAATGAAGTGTTTTAGAGGGTCAGTGATCTTATAAGCTGTTATATCTTTTTTGGTTAGAAAAGGAAGAGCTCTAGAATTAATTTCTAGAGATTTGATATAGCTATGATATATTTTCAGCCAAATATGAGACCATTTTTGGTTGAAGGGGCAAATTCTGCTATCTTTAGTGTTCTACTACTATTGATAATGGTATAATATAGTTTAAAATCTGGTAAATTTAAACCCCCTTTTAGTTTTGGTAGAGACATTTTTGGTATGATATTCTTGTTCTTTTAGGCTCCCAAATGAACTTGGCCAGAAATATGTATATTTGTTTAAATAATTTATGTATTACCACTTGTGTGGTTATACATGTATAAATAACTCTGGGAAGAATATTCATTTTGATTATCAAAACCTTGGATAGGAATGGTATTTTGAGATGTATTTATTTATTTATTTCCAGTTTGATGACCAGGGAGGTCCACTGGGCTCAAAGAGCCCGTTTTCAGTGGAGGCCCGGGGAGAAAAGCTCCAATAATACATAATACAAGCTCCATAATAAGAAGTACAATACATAGTAGAAATAGAAACAAACTAAGCAAATTTTACAAACAAAATAGCAAAAACTAAACAAAAGTTAAACAGCAGCTTGGAGAAGGATGTAAAGCATACTTACATGTTCAGTGGTTGAGAACAGTAGTACAATGTTAAATTAATACACAGGTTTAAATCATCTGAGAATGATATAGAAGTAACATTAGCATGGATGGGTTCTTTATGCATGAATATTAGCAGTGAGTTAAATTAATACAGAGGTTTAAATCCTCTGAGAGTGGTATAGAGGTAACATTAGCATGAAGGCAGTACATAGGGTTAATCAATAGTGTATAAGGAAGAACAAACTTTGTGTGTTATAAAGTATTTATGTATTAAGCAGGTTAGGTAGGTGGAGTGCAATTGATTTCCATATTTGGGAGAGGTAAGAATGCAGCTGGGTTTTGAAGTGTTCAGAGTTCTCAGAAATTCTTAGAGATGGAAGGAGAGAATTCCATTTTTTGGTGATGGAAAAAGATAGGAGAAGATGACCAGCATGACGGTTTGGTTTATAAAAAGAGATTAGAATTTGGTGAGTAGATCTTAGAGTTCTGTTTGGGGTGTATAATGTTAAGATGTTTGTTAGTACTGGGCATATAGTTTGAAAATAAACTTGTGAGTCATGATGAGTTGGAGGTAGTCAAGGTAGTTTTGGAGTTCTAGCCATTGCAGCTGGTGGAGAGGTTTACAGTGGTGAGTGGAGTATTTGGAAGTGGTGGTGAACTTTGAGATTTTATTGTAACAAGATTCTAGTTTAGAAGAGATGGAGGAAGATAGGTTGGTTAGTCCTGTCCCAACCACATTTATTCTAAACCTTTTAAATAATCTGAAACCATGCTCTCCCTCAGCAGACCAACTGCCTTCTGAATACCTACATTTATCAGCCAGAGCTATTGCCTACCCCATTTCCATACTGATCAATAGAACCATTACTGAAGGTCACATCCCTACCTTATGGAAAGTCTCCCACATAATCCCCCTCCATAAAGGTGGACACTATAATGAGCTCTCAAACTACTGCCCCATTGCCCTACCTTCTCCTTTAGCTAAGATCATGGAGAAATGTATCCACAGGAAATTACTCAACCACTTAATTGACAATAACTTACTTTCCAACTGCCAACATGGCTTCAGACCATCACACAGCACTACCACTGCCCTCCTTTCCTTTACTGATTGCATTAACACTAACAGCAACTGTAATTATCTTTCCTCTTCTCTATTTTTCAACCTGTCTAAAGCATTTGACATGGTTAATCACCATATTCTCATAAACATACTACAATCTCTATCATTAGACCCTCTTTCCATTAAATAGTTCCAGTCCTACCTTGATAATCAACAGCAGGCAGTATTATGGCATAACACTCTATCCACCCATCTACTTGTTACCTTAGGTGTTCCTCAGGGATCAATACTAGGACCTCTCCTCTTCTCCATATTTATTAACGACCTTCATCTTGCCATCCCCCAAGTCACATGCATACAGTATGCTGATGACTCCACACTGATATGCTCAGTTACTTCCATCCAAGACCTTCACTCTTTTACTCAGAAGGTATTTAACAAAGTTGAGCAATGGTTCACACAGCACTGTCTTCTATTGATCCCCAAAAAAAAACAAACTCCTCCTCTTCAATCCTACTCAAAAGTCATCTCCTCTTAATTTCTCTGTGACATCCACCAATGGTACTATAATATCCCCTGATCCTACAACCAAATTACTTGGTATCACCATCGACAATAATCTCAAATTTGACATCCATATCAACAATGCTATAAAGGCTGTCAACAAAAAACTTGGCACTCTCTATAGAATTAAACCCATTCTTTCCCCTAGAGCTAAAACTACAATAGCTCACACTCATCTAATCTCTACACTCCTCTATGCCTCATCCATTTTCACCAATCTATCAAAGAATAACTTCAGTAAATTGGAAGTGTTCTGCAATAACATTGCCAGATTTGCCACAGGTAACCCATATAGAACCCACCATTGCATACACTTAAAGCATCTAGGATGGCTGGAACTACAAAACCTGATTAAATTCCACCAACTAACCATTGCCTATAACATTCTTTATAACGCTTCCAATACTCCAATTTTATCCATCCTCATCACCCCCTATAAAAATTTGAGGTCCTTAAGATCAGCAGACAAACTGCTTGTACATACCTCTAAACCTAACAACAGAGCTGGGGATTCTCTCTTCTCTAATGCTGTTGGAAAATCCTGGAATCTTCTTCCAAGTGACCTCTCCTCACTCTCCTCCTTACCACTCTTCAAAAATAGACTAAAACTTTACCTTAAAACATGCTGGCTATGCCCTTGTACCAAACCTGACTAGTCATCTATCACTTCAAACTGGCCTTTCCCTATCCATTACTTCTCACCTACTGTTATACCTTCCTATTACTATTTTTTATCATCTCTCTCTATATTACATTACTTCTATGCTCTGTGGATTCTGGTTTTTAAGTAAATACTTCATCAATGTCACTACAAAATTAACTTCTTTTTTACTATTGACTTTAACTGTGTAATGCATTGAACCTGTGAAATACAGTGTTATCATTCTTGCCCCATTGAATATTCTATGCTAACCTATATGCTGTACTACATATGTTACTGTTGTATAAATATGTTTGTCCTATTTGTTATTGTTATTATAGTTGTATCTCTTTGTTTATGTCTTGGAGCTTATCTCCCTGGGCCTCTACTGAAAATGGACATATATCCAGTTAGACTAGCCTGGTCAACAAATGTAAAATAAATAAATAAATTAGTAGGGGAGCACCATACATTAGTGAAGGTAGTAAGAAGGTAGTGGCAAGAGTCTTTCTTGTTGAGGGAAGAGGAAGTGGGAGTTTCTGTACAGCATGCCAAGTTTCTGATGGGTTTTCTTTATATTTAGCTGAATATGGGTATCGACTTTTAGGTGTTTGTCAATAGTAACTCCAAGAAGTTTAGCAAAAGGAACAACTTCTATAGTGGAGTTAGCAAGGCTTGTAATCTTGAAAGAGGTTTTGTCTAGGTGGATAGATTTTGAGGGAGAGAATAGAAGGATCTTTGATTTGTTGGCATTCAATGAGAGGTGATTTTGGGGCATCCAGTTCTCAGTAGTTGAGAAGACAGTTTGAGTTTTTGTTTGGAGCTCAGGGAGGTTTGATGCAGAGCAAACTAAAGTTGAGTCATCTGCATATTGTACTATCTTAGTGTTAGGAATGGCTGCATGGAAATCATTAATGAAGATATTGAAGAGCATAGGACCAAGAATGGATCCCTGGGGTACCCCTGTTGGGGTGGGAAGGAAGGCTGAGGTGCCAGTCTTCCATTTTACTGCCTGAGATCTGTCAGAGAGGTAGCTGCTGAACCAGGTAATGGTGTTTTGTGAGCAGTTAAGATTGGAAAGGTGGTGAAGAAGGTGGGTATGGGAGACTGTGTCAAAAGCCTTGGAGATGTCAAGGAGGACTGTGGATACAAGTTCTCTGGAGTCACATGCATGATTTACGATGTCTAGGAAAGAGAGAAGAGCTGTTATTGTGCTATGGCCAGGACGGAACCCATGTTGTGTTGGGATCAGGAGTTGGTTATGTGTAATGAATGGCATGAGCTGTAGGTGGATGCATTTCTCAAGAATTCTTGAAACAGGGGAAAGAAACGCTATGAGTCAGAAGTTGGAGATGTTATTATTTTTGCCTCCTTTATGGAGGGGTAGGATAAAGGCTGCATGCCACAGTTTGGGGACATAGGATTCTTGTATGGATCTGTTGATGAGTATGCTAATGGGGATGGCGATGGTGTCTGCTGCTATTCTTAAAAAGAGTGAGGGGATATTGCCAGGGGCATTGGAGCAAGGCTAACGCTTAGAGAGAAGTTTTTTTATATATGAGGTGGGGATGGGTTTGAGGTGGAATATGGGAGGTGAGTTTGGGGTGGAAGGTTGGGCAGACAGTTTGATTTGGGGGGAGGTGTTGTTGTTTGGGAATATTTTAGTGAGTTCTGCTATAGAGTTAGTAAAGAAGGAGTTGAACAGAGTAGCTATTTCTGGGTCAGATTTACTAGTGTCAATGCAAGGGTTATTTTTGGTGCCTGGGTTGAGAAGTGAGTTGATGGATTTCCAGAATAGTTTGGGGTTAGAGGAGTGGTTAGACTGGAATTTGCTATAGTATGCTTTTTTGTCTTGTATGATACGTTTTTTGGCTAAGTTGCGGAGTTGTTTATATTTAAGGAGGGTATCAGGGTGCCTATTATGATGGTAGAGTTTCCAGGTCTTGTCCCTTTGTTGCATGAGCGTTTTGGTATCTTTACTGCGGTGGTGTTGCTGCGGTAGCGGTGTCGCCTCATAGTAAGACGTTGTCCTGTTCGATTCTCAGCTAGAGCGTCTTCTGTGTAGAGACATGAGTGAATGGGCATACCTTCATTGAAGGTTGTGTGCCACAGCTGGCAACTCGGCACATAAAAATCTACTGCCAATCATTAGTGGACCAGAGTTCCACTGTGGCGACCCCTAACTGGGAAAAGCCGAAAGACACAACAACAACAACTAAGCCAAGGGGCAGAATTGTTTTTTATATGTTTTATTCTTGGAGGGGCTTGGGAGTTAAGAGTGCCTAGGAAGGCTGAGTTGAAGAATTCAACAGCACTGTCCAGAGGTAGAGTTTTTAGAGTGTTCCAATTTATCAGTTTGAGAGAAATGGAAAAAGTTGTAGGGTTAAAGTTGTTGAGATTCCGAGTATGGATATATTGGTATAGATGAGGAGAGGAGGGGGTTGCTCTATGGATGAAGGCTGGTAAGTGATCATTGATAGAGTCTGGTAAGGTGCCAGTGTGGGAGATTTTGTTTGGGTGGGAGACAAGGATCCAGTCCAGTATGGAGCCTGGGGGTTATTTTCATTAGGTCTGGTTATAGCATTTGTGAGTTGAGTGAAATTACATAGATTGATTGAAATGGTGGGGTTATTTGCAGTAACTTTGTTCCAGTCAATGTTCACATCTTCTAGAATGTATGTCCCAAGCTGGAAATTATATGAGGCCCATAGAAGAATTTCCTTAAGTGTGTTAATGTTGTTTCCAGGGGGGATATAGAGGGCTATGACACAAATGCTTTTCTGGTTATTTAGTTTGAGATTTCCTATGACTAGTTAAGCACTGTTGAACTGTGAAATAGGATTTTGTTAGGGAGTGATGGAGAGTAGGCTAGAGTAGATTAAGGCTACTCCTCCACCCTTCTTTTTTAGGCAGTTTTGTCTAAGTACTTGAAACCCAGGGAGTAGTATTTCAAAGTTTGAAATGTTGGGTTTTAGCCATGTCTCAGAGACAGCTGCTATGTCAGGTTGGGTATGGGATAGCCAAGCATGGAAGTGGACTAATTTGTTTCTTAGACTCTGGGTATTGATGGTTAAGAACCTGAGGTATTTAGGGTTGGTAGTATGGGTGGTAATGGGGGGGTGGATTGCTGCTGGTACTAGGTCCTGGGTTGGGGTGTATGTCTCCTGCTAGGTATAGGCAGTTAAATGGGAATGTCAGCAGGAGTTTGGATTTGCTCCAAGAGTTTGGTGGGAGGTACAATAGTGCTTTGGGAATATGATGTTTCATTGAGGAGGACAGGAGTTTTAGTTTAAAGCTGAGAAGTGGGTTTGGAAGCACTAGGGAGGAGGATATAATGTGGAAATGAGATGTGTCAGAGTTATGATATATGTTAGGGGTGATGGGGTGAAGAGGGGATAGGAAAGAAGGGGGTATGTTGCAGTCTAGCATTATCATATTCCATTTATTCAGAATATTATTTTGATAAAAATCTATTTGTTTTGGAAAAGCATAATCCCAAGATATTTGGTTGAGTCTTTTATTTTAATTGTGTCTAAAAATGGCATTAACAGTAATAGTTTTAGAGGATTTAAGGGGAAAATATTGTTTTTTTTAAGTTAAGTTTATAATTAGATATGCCTGAGAAATAATTGCTTTTAATAATTTGGGTATGTCAGTGCTGAGGTGGTGAAATAAATGTTTAAATCATCTGCAAAAGCTGTGTAAAAGACTTTAGAATTGAAGAGAGATGGTGGGTTATGATATACTTTCTGTTTAATGTATAGGAACAGCAGTTCGAGTTATAGATTGAATAAGAAAGGGGATAAAGGGCATCCTTTTTTCCTCCTGTTTTTAATCTTTACTCTGTTTGATAAGGTTCTGTTAATATATAGGTTGGTATAAGGATTTTCATACAGTATTTTAATTATTTGTATACATTTGCTAGGGAACCCATAATAAGGTAAGAGTTGCATAAAAAAGTGACATTGACTCTATCAAAAGCTTTATGGGCATCAACCCCCATTGTGTATATGGGAGTTTTCTTAATGTTTGCAAAGGCTTTCATGGCTTTGAGAGTTAAGGTGTTATCACAAGTCTGCCTGAATGGAGTAAAACCTGATTGTTCAGGAGAAATTATGTTGGTTATAGTGTTCTTTAGCCTATTTGCTAGAATTGAAGTGAGAATCTTAGCATCTATATTTAGTAATGACATTGGTCTGTAGCTACTAGGGTCTTTAGTATCTGATTCTTCTTTCAAAATAAGAATGTTTTTTAGGCATTAAAGTGTAAATCATTTATTTTGTTGCTTATTGTGTAATTTAGTACCTGCTGTAATATTTTAGCAATTAGTGGTGTGAAGGACTTGTAAAATTCTGGTGTGAGGCTATCCAGACCTGGAGCTTTATTTGTTTTTAGATTTTTAATTGTATTGATGATTTCTTTTATTGATATTGGGTTTGTTAGGTTATTGTGTTGGTTAACATCTAGTTGCAGGAAAATTATATCTTGAAGGAAAACTTCTCTGTCCATTTCTGAAGATGATAAAGATTGTTCTCCATAAATCTAAGTATAAAGTTGTTCAAAGAGGTTTATTATTGTCTGGTTAATTTATGTATGATTTGTTCTGGTGGTAAATTTCTATTATAATGGGTGTGGATTTGTTTAGAGTAGTTAGTCTCGCTAAGGCCCTGGATGGCATTTAAATAGTCTCTGCGTATTTGGCCAAGTTTCTCATTTTGTTAAATGATAAGTTTCTTACCTCTTTTAGATATAGCTCTTTTTGTGCTTTTCTTAAGAAGTCTTCGATGTTTCCCTTAGAACCTGACATTATTTCCAATTCTAATTGCTTTATTTTTTCCTTTAACATGGATTCTTTCTAAGAGAATAATTTTTATAGTATGTTGCTTTGTTAATCAAAAAGCCTCTAATTTAAGCTTTTGTTGAAGCCCATTCAATGTCTAGTGGTAGTTGTGAATTGACAGGTTTAAAGTTAGGGAATTTAGTAGCCTATTTATGCCTTCTACCACGTCTTGTTTAGTTAAGAGATTGGAATTCAATGTCCAATTGTAGCATCTGTTAGATTGTTGTTGTTTATTGTCCCATTCAATGAGAAGTGTGATTTTTAGAGTGGTCGGAAAATAATCTGGTATGTGTATGGGTTGTAACTTTCATATTAAGGAATATTTCAGAGATTAGAAAGAAATCAATCCTCAACCACATTTTGTGCCATTGTGAATAGAAGGTGAAGTTTTCTGTTTTATTATCTCTCCCAGTATATTTAAAGGGATCAAATAGTTTAAAGTCTTGTTTCAGTTCCCTAACTGCTAGCATGGCCTGTTTGTTATATATTTTATTTGGGTTAGATCTATCTTTATCTGGATTTTGATAGGAATTCCAGTCACCCCCAATAGTTATAAAGTTATCTTTAAATGTTGTCAATAAAGTGTATAATGACATAATAAAGTGCCGTTGATTGTTGCATGGAGCATAGATGTTTAGCACTAGTACTGGTTTTGGAATGGCGGGGTTGGTGTAAACTATATAACACCATCTTCCCTCTTTATCAGTATTAGTTTTAATTATGTTGCCTTGAAAATCTTGTTTGATTATTATTGCACCTCCTGCACTATTTATTTTCCCTCTGAAGCCGTGATTTGTCTTATCCATTTTTTATTTTCTATGTTTGTCCATTGTTCGTTTGTAAGATGAGATTCTTGAATTAATATTATTTTGGCTTTGATTTTAAATGTAAGATGCAAGATGCAAGAATAGACTTCTTTTCTTTTTTAATTGTATGCCTTTAAAATTCCATGATTCTAGTTCCCACATTTATCTCGGTAGTCTCCTTGATGTCATAAAACATTTATGGATAGTGTGTGTATGGATATTCAGGTAAGCTCATTTTTCGTGTATTTGATTATGGCACCTGCCTATTCCCATCCCAACCCAATGCTTAATCATTACTTCCCTGGACCAAGAATAGTGAGGGGAAAGAAAGATGTTTTTATTGTACAAATATCTTCCATTTGTATGTATAAGGGAGTATTCTTTATCCATTGTAATTTCCGTATGATTCCCCTTACAGACAATAATAACAACAATGTAGAGAAAGCCTAACATAACAGTTCTAAAAACAACACTTCTTAGTACTATTTCCTATTCTCTTCATCTGCAAGATACTTGTGACAACAATTTTACATAAACAGTCAACTAATATATTTATAAACAATACAACCTTTTAAACCTCTTTATACTTAGCTAGTATTTTTTGAGCATAAGCAGAAGATTAAGGGAATCAATCTTTAGTACTTTGGAATTTTAACATGTCATTAATACAATATTATATCCTAATAGACTTCTAACATACTTTTTGCCATAACTCCGTATCTGATTTCCTTTAGTTCGGCAGATGTTTCACAGTCTTGAACACAATCAACATATTTAGTACCCAGAGATACATTAGTTAGTAAATATTTCACACTCATAGTGTTAGGAACAGTCTACATTACTCCTGTTTACATTATTAGCACATATCTGAGACTAATATTTGAGCAGTACACGCTTGCTGCTATGTATGAAATTAAAATAAGACTACTGAGAGGTTAAATTAGTGCTCCTGCTGGTAATTTGCAACTTTATACTATAAGGCTTCTGCAGCAGCCTAACAGATAATGTTTGAGCAGTTTTTGCTTTTCTAAAGGTACCCATTATAAGCAGATTATTAATTAACCTCTCCCCCTGATTGTTACACTTCTATAATACAATCAGATTAAACAGAGCATCCGCCTGAGCAAGCTTTTTTTGTCATTGTAAGAAAGAGAAAAATAAAACTGCACTTATGTCATCTGAGAGGTTTCTCAACAATTAAACCTACAATATGAGATACCCTAATTAGCACTCTTTCTCTGATGTTTGTGAATTATTGCTAATTCAGGTACAGCAAAGCATGATAAAAAGGTATACATTAGTTTATATTTAGCAAATTACTTTTCAAGTTTTCAGGCTAGTGTCAAATGTTACTTTGCAGTCTTTCTTCTCAATCAGCAAAAGGCTGTTAGATTTAAAGTATTCTGCATGCAGAATAAACTTATTCACACTGATTTTTATAGGTAGGTAGGTTCATAGGTAGGTACTAGGCTATCGGCCCAAGGGCCTAGGTAAGCCTAGCCAACAAGGTTCCCTGGCTTACGGCACCCAAGAAAGTTATTTTCCTGTGCCCCTGTTGAGCAGAGCCATAGACGTGATCCCCGGGATGTATTTCCTATTTCCCATCCACTTATCAAGATATTTCATGAAGAGTGCTAATGAGGAACTTTGCTTGACATAGATGGGTAGCTTGTTCCTGAGTATGGGAAGTCTCTGGGACAAGAATCTCTCCCTCCAGCATGTCCTGTTATTGTGGTGACAAGGTTTATGTCCCTAGAGCATGTAGCTCGGAAGGATTGGGATTTCTTTAGGTGTAGCATGTCCAACAGCTCTGGGTTTGACATAGCTATATATGTAAGGCAGAGATCACCTCAGAGTAGGCGATATGCTATGGAGTAAAGCTGGAGTTTTTTGAGATGGTCAGTGTAGGGCATCTGTTTGAGGCCAGTAATCCTCTTTCTGAGGTACTTCTGTGGCCTTTCCAGCTGCTGCAGATGTCTTGTGAGGTACATTCCAAAAGGGGCATTGTAGTCTATAATGGGTCTAATGAGTGTCAAGTAGAGGGGAACAATGACCTTTTTTTCCTAGATGAGAACCCTTTTGTGATAAGGTGTGCCACATAGAAGGATTTCCTGACTACTGTGGCGATGTGATTATCAAAGGAGATACTACTGTCCACCTGGCTCCCTAGGTCTCTTATCACACATTTGGCGTTAAGTAGACTGCCACCTATGTGGTAGTTCATGGGTACATAGTTTTTACCAAAAGGGATGACAGTGCACTTTTTGGCATTGAGCTTGAGGCTATGGCTCTGACACCAGGCATCTGTCTCAGTGAGGCCCTTCTGTAGGATGTCCACATCATTTGCGGACTCAACTATGGCTCCTAATTTGCAGTCATCTGTGAACTTTGGTAGCCAAAGGCCTTCTGTGTTAGCCTGTACTTTAGAGAAGTAGATACCAAGCAGGAGAGGTCCCAGGACTGAACCCTGTGGTACTCCACTTGTTACTGGTTTGAAGTCAGATTTGGAGTCTGCAACTTTTACAGTGTGGGTTCTGAAAGTGAGCCAATTGGCAACTCATCTTGTGACGTAGGGATTTATACCTAGTTTAGTGAGTTTAGCTATAATTCCGGAATGGGGAATGGTGTTGAAAGCCTTGGTGACGTCAAGATAGGCTGTGTGAACCACCTTACCCACATCTACAGCTTTGGTGACTGCCTCAAAGAAGTCGATCAGGTTCAGGAGGCATGATCTGCCTTTCACAAACCCAAACTGGATGGGGTTTAGAGTTTGGAGGTTACCAATGTCTTTGTTTGTGAGTTCCATGATGATACATTCCATGGCCTTACAGACCAGGCTTGTCAGGCTAATAGGGCGATAGTTCCCAGGATCAGTGGTGGCTCCCCCTTTGTGGAGTGGGATAACGGTTGCTGTACACCATTCAGTGGGCAGAAAGCCTGATGTGAGACTATGATTGAACATGGTGCTTAGGTGGGGAGCCAGTTCGTTTTGAAGTTCATGTAAAATGCAGCCTGGGATGTTGTCCGGTCCCATAGATGCTGTGTTTTTGGCTTTAGAGAGTGCAGCTTTTACCTGTGTAGTTGTGATTACAGGGACTCTACATTCTTCCTGTATAGTTATGGGCCCTTTAGGGGGTGAGAGGGGGTAAAGTTAGCACTGAACCTATCTGCTAGAACATTGGCAATATCAGTTGGTTCTGTAATTTTCATGCTGTTGTGCTGTAACTCAGAGCAGATCTGAGTGTTGCCATTGAGATTCTTGACATAGCTATAGAATGCTTTGTGGTTGTCCCTAGAATCAGTGGCGAATTTTTTTTCATAGCTAGCTGTGGAGGATCTTATAAGGGATCTCAGCTTCTTACTGAGGCTGACCAGGGAACTCCTCCACTCATGGGATTTTACTCTCTTTTGCAACAGTTTCTTCCTTCTGTTGTAGAGTTTGTTTATGGCAGGGGACCACCAGATTGGCTTCCTTTTTTTAGAGGATAGCGTCTTGGTTCTGTTTGGGATAGCATGATCCATGCACTCGTGTAAAGGTTATAGAGTACATCTGTGTAGGATTCAGCAGTCGCAACTGTATTGTCCATCTGCATGGGTGTCATGAAGTTTGCCACTTCTGTCTTAAGAAGCATGAAGATGGCTTTGGAGACATTTTTTACCATGATTTCCTTAATGGGGGGTGGGATCAGGATGTAGATAGCTAGGGTGCTTAGCTTATGGTTGGATCTGACCAACAAGGAGTTGACTTCAGGTGTGGAACACCGGTCACTCATGTTGGTAATGACTAGGTCTAGGATATTGTTGCCCCTGGTGGGTATGTGGATAAGTTGATCCAGGGCATTGGAATTTATGAAGTCCAGAAAGTGTTAAGCAAAGGAGTTGGTACATGAGTAGTTTTCCCAGTTAATGGTGGGGTAGTTGAAATCGCCCATTATTAGGTTGTTTGCTTGAACCCTAATATTTTCCAGTATATCAAGAAAAGAGGAGTGGGAATCCTGGGGCATGGTAAGGGATCTGTAGCAAGCTACAATTTGGATTGCAGTTTTGTCCAGAGTTAGTTGCACTTGGATAACCTCGGATGCATTATGCTGAGCAACTAGCCTGGAGGTGTGGATATCCTTAATGCATATGGACACACCTCCATATTTGGTGTTCCAGTCCAGGTTAGGTGGCCGAAAAGTGTGGTAAGAGTTATAGCCTGGTAATGCAGGGGTGCTCTCTGGAGCCTTGAACCAGGTCTCAGTCACTGCACAGATATAGATGTTCTCCATTTTAAGGAGTGCCTCGAGGAAGTGCATTTTGAGATTTTGACTTCTAGCATTGAGTAACATTACCCTCAATTTTTGCTTGCCTGTTCCTGTTACAGTGGTAATTTTGTCATTTGAACCTTGCCTAAAAAAGGCACTATAGGGGCAGCAAGAGCTTTAGCCAATATCCGGAATCCCAGGGGTGACAGGTGCATGCCATCTCTGGCAAAGCATCATGGCCTGTCGACCATGTCGTCCCAGGCAGACAGATACTGGATCCCCTTAGAATGACACCAGAAGCTTTGCCAATTGTTGAAGCAATCATTTTGTCCTTGTACTGTGGTATCATTCTGTGTGATGGCAGGATGCTACTCAGGGCTAGGGTCATACCTGCCTGAGCTACAAGATCGGAGAGCTCTTCCATGTCTCTTTTCATGTAGTCCAGGGAGGTACATCTCTGGTCATTCACACCAACATGGACAATGACAGAGTCATATTTGTACTTGTTGTGGAGTGACCTGAGTATGTGGGTTATGTGGTGGATCCTGGCACCCGACAGGCAGCTGACAGTAACCTTCTCCTTGTTTAGCCTGGTGAGTGGGACATCAGTGTGCCTGACTATAGAGTCACCTATGACTAGTGTGTTGGGTATGTTATTTTGCCTTATGGGCTGTGGCTGAGTGGCACACTGAGTCTTTGGGCTATGTGTGTTTTGGGTTGTTTTGGGGGTGGAGGTTGCTTGCTTTTCTGCTGTGGAGGTCTCTGTTGCTTGAGCAGATTATTATTGAGAGCCTCTGTGAATTTTTTTTGTGTTTCTATGTGTGGATTTTGGTGGTATAGGTTTAGTGAGACTATGTGATGAGTGTGGTGTGGTGCAAGTGTGTACCTTCTCCTCTTGACCTGTCTCTTGACAGTCTTGGTTGGAGAGAGCTTTACCTCCAGTTTGGGTAAATAAGTGCATCTCTCACAGATTGTGGTGTTGGGTGGTCGGAGGAGAGGATTGTCTGTGTACATGAGGCAACTGCTACATTGCTCCAAGATGCCCAGATTCATCAGTTAGGCAGTAGAAAACACTGGGAGCTGACCCTTGGACATGCCTGAATAAAAAAATACTTTCCTCTAGACAAGTGAGGAAAGTGAGTATAAGAGCTGTTTTACTCTAAGCAAGCGAAGAAAGTAAGTACAAGAACTCTTTTCCTCTAGGTAAAGATGAAGGTTCAGTGCTGTAGTAATTTGTAGCTTATTTAGTGCTAACAACAAGTTTTGAACAAGTACTGAGCATGAATAAGCAAATTCAAGTGCTAAAACTAAGAATCTGTAGCTGGATCTTGTGGTAGATAGGCTACCTAGTGCTTATCACTCCCACTGATAAGCCAGAATGCTTCCCTCCAACACAGAAAGGCTTGGGGGGGGGGGCTCACATGTTTACAAATGATCCTGGATACAGCAAATCTGTATCTGGACTAGACTAGTTACAGGAAAGGTGGGAAACAAGCATAAATGCAGGCTTTTAAACCAGAAAGTTGAAAGAGATGGAAAAACTGCCCAAACAGCCAATAAACTACAATTTCTGGGCCAGAAACCACTCTTGTGGTAGATAGGCTACCTAGTGCTTACCACTCCCACTGATAAGCTAGAAGGCTTTCCTCCAACACAGAAAGGCTTGGGGGGCTCAGAAGCCTACAAACAGTCCTGGATATAGCAAATCTGTATCTGGACTAGACTAGTTACAGGAAAGATGGGAAACAAGCTCAAATGCGGGCTTTTAAACCAGTAAGTTGAAAGAGATGGAAAAACTGCCAAATGGCCAAAAAACTACAATTTCTGGGCCAGAAACCACTCTTGTGGTAGATAGGCTACCTAGTACTTACCACTCCCACTGATAAACTAGAAGGCTTCCCTCCAACACAGAAAGGCTTGGGGGGCTCAGAAGCCTACAAACAGTCCTGCATACAGCAAATCTGTATCTGGACTAGACTTGTTACAGGAAAGGTGGGAAACAAGCGCAAACACGGGCTTTTAAACCAGAAAGTTGAAAGGGATGGAGAAACTCCAAACGGCCAATAAACTACAATTTCTGGGCCAGAAACCACTCTTGTGGCAGATAGGTTACCTAGTACTTACCACTCCCACGGATAAGCTAGAAGGCTTCCCTCCAACACAGAAAGGCTTTGGGGGCTCAGAAGCTTACAAACAGTCCCGGATACAGCAAATCTGTATCTGGACTAGACTAGTTACAGGAAAGGTGGGAAACAAGCGCAAACATGGGCTTTTAAACCAGAAAGTTGAAAGGGATGGAGAAACTCCAAACGGCCAATAAACTACAATTTCTGGGCCAGAAACCACTCTTGTGGTAGATAGGCTACCTAGTGCTTACCACTCCCACTAATAAGCTAGAAGGCTTCCCTCCAACACAGAAAGGCTTTGGGGGCTCAGATGCTTACACACAGTCTTGGTTACAGCAAATCTGTATCTGGACTAGACTAGTTAAAGGAAAGGCAGCAAACAAGCTTAGAATTTTTTTTTGGACAGTAGAAAGGGAGAAAGGAGAAGCAGAAGATAATTCAAAATTAAGGACCTAAGTGGCAGAAGATAATTCAAAATTAAGGACCTAAGTGGCTTGCCCTTCACAAATGTTCTCTCTGTATTAGGTAGAGTGAGCTAGTGACACTAGACTGGAATAGAGCTGGGATAGAGCTGAACAGATGGGACTGGTAGGAGTGTCTGAAGTCAAAATATGATCTCACTGTACTCAGTTGAGTGAGCAAATGAGGAGTGTTCAAACACAAATTTACAGGGGGTCAGGCAATTCCAAAGCCACCAAAAAACAAGAACAGGTAGGGCAGGCGGGAAACTAATTGCAGAAACAAAGAGAGACCACAGTATTCTATGAAACAATTAAATAGAAAAATAAATAACTACAGAGAGACACAGACATAAAATTCAATGAAACAAATAGACAGAAAAGTGAAATGCAGTACAATCTTTAACACTGCAAGTCTGTACTTAACTCAGCCAGTAATGCAGTTGATTGTAGGTATGTAGCAGAAGCCAAACAACACAGGTATTGAGCAGTAATAAATTCAAAGATATGTGACTCACTTATAAATACAGAGAAACCCTCTAGGCTAAGAGTTTAACACTGAATATCAATGAAGTGAAACACAACAGCCCCACTATTGCAGAAACAGAGGGAGACCACAGTATCTATGAAACAATTAAATAGAAAAATAAATAACTACAGAGAGACACAGACACAATATTCAATGAAACAATTAAATAGATAGAAAAATAAATGCAGTACAATCTTTAACACTGCAAGTTTGTACTTAACTCAGCTAGTAATGCAGTTGATTGTAGGTATGTAGCAGAAGCCAAACAACAGTGGTATTGAGCAGTCAGTACCTTATTGTGTTCAAAAAAGCTGGGAATCATGTCCAAAACATTCTAACTATTATAATCCTGCTGAAATCCTGCTTCCCTGGACCTCCAAAGCTTCATTTCTTCATATTGAAGTTTTTGTTGCCAGACCTTACTTTTTCCCGATGTTTATTGCCTCGGGTTACTTCACAGGGGGAAGGCAATTCATTGTAGAGTCCTAGAAGGTTGTAATCTTTAAATTGGTCCCCCCAGCAAACAAAAACTGCAATTTCAGTTCCTACTGCAGTATTTTTAGTTCCCTACTCACCTCATGGTCGGCCGCAGCGTTTTATAGGCCTAACAGCTTAAATTAGAAGGTCCCAGACTAAAGTGACTCCCAGGTGGTTGGAAAACTATCCAGAGCTAGTTTTACCAAGAATTTTTCTTCATTTTGATTCCAAAGAGGGAATTTCTTTGAAAACTGTTTGGAAGGTTGCTTTAGCCTCCTTTGGATTATCCACCTTGTATTTTCCATCCTGAACTTGGAAAAGGAGTGAGTTTGGATATTTAATTTGGAATTTTATATTTTTCTCTATTAGATATTTGCAGAATGGTGAGAGCTACTGCCTTGCTTGTCTTATTTGGATGGGAAGGTTCTGTGGAAAGAAGATTTTGTTTTTATTCCAGGTAACAGAACCTTTCTTTTTTGCAGTAAAAAAAATCTTTGAAACATCCTGGTAATTTAAAAGCTTAATGTATACGGGTCTGGATTTGTTTGTTGTTTGAGATTCTCTTAAGGCATGGTGAGCTCTTTCTATAACTATTTGTTGTGTCTCCAGATTCCTCCAGCAACAGTTGTAGTATTTGTTTGATGGTCATTATCAGGTTATTGTGTGTAATAGTTTCAGGTATTCCTCTGATAATTAGATTATTTCTTATAGAACGTGTTGCAAGGTCTATTAGTTCAGCTTGCATGGCTTGAATTTCTTTTTTATTAGAATCAGTTTTTTTGTTGTACAGTGTCTATTTTTATTTCATTTTCTATGATTTTAGATTCTGTTTTTTCCATTCTTGTCAAGATTTGTTTGAAAGATTCTCAGAATGTTTTAAACTGTAAGGAAATATCTTGAATTGCTTGCTGTATAGGCAGTAATGCATCTTTTATGCCATCTAAGTTGCTGGCTGAACAGATTTATTTTTATTCTGAGCTTTTGAAGTATCTGATGGTTTTGTAGTATTCTGTCTTTTAAGTGTTGTATCCTTTTCAGGTGAAGCCAGTACTGAGTATTTAGTTTTTGTTGTAGAGGTTTCCATGGTATTTTCTTCCTTTGGCATTTTGTATTTAGGTAGAATGCAGTAGTTCAGTGACTCAGCAGGGCCTCAGTACCAGATATCATCAGCTTTATTTTTAAATCTTTGTTAATTCTTCTGATTTTTGTATTTCCCTCTTCTTCTTTTTGGCTTGTATTATTGTTGTAATGTCTCTTAAGTGAATTTCTCATCTTCTTTTGTTGATTTAGTTTCTCTGGGTTAGCTGAAAAGAGGCTTTTTTTCAGGTAATATCAGAGAGCTAGGAATATCAGTGCTTACAGAACCACCACCATCTTTGATCTGTTTGCTATAGTTTTCAAAGTTGTCTATTAGTGTTTATTTCTGTTTGAGATAGAAAGATTGGTTTCTTTTCTTTCTTTCTTTTTTTGTGCTCAACTTTATGTTGAGGGGATCTTCATTTTTGGCTACCTGCTCCAATTTTTAAAGAGCGGCACTATGATTTTTAATGTACAGAGGTTGAAAGGTATGTTGAAACGTGAAATAGGAACTGTAATATGTGAAAAAAATCCTTCTCAGAAATAAATCCTGGGCAAAATGACACGCGACTAAAACACCCTCAGATCACCAAACCTTTAAACAACACAGAAATAATACCAAAAAAGCCATCCAATTAGACAAAAAAAAACTTTTACCTTCAAACACAGCAAACCTACCACAATGCACCACAAAAATTCTGGTCTAGCATTAACAAACTTCTTTACCCAGGCCAATCTATCACACCCAACCCACTAGGCTCTAACCCTGACAATCCCTCACATACTGCTAATGCCTTCAATTCTTTTTTCACTGATGCTATCCAAAATCTTGCTAGCCATCTTTCTCCTGACACCTCAAATCTGCCAACTTCTACCACTATCCTACCTCCACCTTTCCATTTACAACCAGTGTCTACTTCCTTCATCTGTTCCCTTCTCCTAAAATTAAAGCCTACTGCACCATCAGCTGACCAACTCCCAGCAGAATTCCTGCAAAAAGGAGATAAAGCCATAGCTTACCCCATCTCTATTCTGATCAACAGAACCATAAATGAAGGAATTATCCCATCCATCTGGAAAATTTCCCATATCATTCCACTACATAAAGGGGGACACTCTGAGTACTCTAACTTCCGTCCAATAGCTTTGCTATCTCCCCTTGCAAAAATAATGGAAAAATGCATCCATATGCAATTACTTTCACACCTTCTCTATCACAACTTGCTTGCCAACTGTCAACATGGTTTCAGACCTTTCCACAGTACCACCACTGCCCTGCTATCCTTCACAGACACCATTAACAAAAACCGCAACAACAATAATCTTTCCTCTGCAGTCTTCATTGATTTATCTAAAGCCTTTGACATGGTTAATCACCAACTCCTCCTACACATACTGAAATCCCTCTCATTTGATCCCCGAGCCATGAATTGGTTTAAATCTTACCTTGACAACCGTCAACAGGTGGTACTTTGGCAAAATAAACTATCTAATAACCTTTCTATCTCCCTCTGTGTTCCTCAGGGCTCCATTTTAGGTCCACTCCTTTTTTCCATTTATATTAATGACCTTCAAACAGCTATACCACACGCCACCTGCATTCAATATGCAGATGACTCTACTATTATTTGTACAGCCACCTCTGAAACTGAACTTAAATCTCTTACCCAAAAAGCTTTCAATACTGTAGAACAATGGTTTTCAAACCGCTGTCTCCTCCTTAACCCCAAGAAAACTAAGTTGTTACTTTTCACTCCAACCCGAAAAACAACTCCCATCCACCTCACACTTTTATCAAATGATGGCACTATCATTTCTTCCAACCCAACCACTAAACTTTTAGGAATAACAATTGACAACCACCTCAACTTTGATACCCACATTAACAATACAATAAAATTAGTGAAAAAAAAACTGGGATCCCTTTACAGGATTAAGCCCTTTCTAACTCCAATAGCTAGTGCTGTTACAGCCAGAAACCACTTAATCTCAACCCTATTCTATGCCTCCCCTATATATACAAATTTACTTAAAAACAACCTCAACAAACTGGCCACATCCTATAATAATATTGCTAGGTTTGCCACAGGCTCTCCATTCAGAACCCATCACTGTCTGAATCTAAAACAACTAGACTGGCTAGAATTTCATAACCAGCTTCAATTTCTACAGCTTCCCATTGTCCACAAGGCCCTGTATAAGCCCACCAACACCCCTATACTCTCTACCATCATTACACCTTATAATAACAATAAGAACCTACGTTCCTCCAATAAACTGCTGATTAATACTTCAAGATCCAATCACTCAGCAGGTGACTCCCTGTACTCTAACTCTGTAGGAAAACTATGGAATTTACTACCCACTGATCTCACTACACAAATGTCACTGCCACTCTTTAAAAATAATCTAAAGCTCTTTCTTAAGACACACTGGCTCTGCTCCTGTACTAACCCTGACTAACTTTTCTCCTTTCAAATTACAACTACTCTAATACCTAATAATTTCTGACTTAAGAATCTAAATACCAAGTTATTATAAATATAATGCATGTATACATAGATATTGTATCTCAAATACAATACCCATTGATTATTACTGCAAGTTCTATTCCTTGCTTAGACTAATGTATCTTTTATATATTAAAAAAAAACATTTTTTTTGTAACAAGTGCTTTTTTAGTTCTTGATAAGTTTTAACTGCTATTACTTTTTTAAATGTATGTATAGATTTTCTATTCTTTTTGTTTTTTTTTTTGGAGCTTTTCTCCCAGGGCCTCTACTGAAAATGGACATGTATCCAGCTAGACTAGCCCGGTCAACAAATGTAAAATAAAATAAAATAAAAAAAAATAAAATAAAATATATTTGTATCAGACATTTTATTAAACGAAAACAGTTTAAATGAAGAAAGGAGACACACTGCCTGTTAGGTGTCTTGTGTATATAAATCACATCTCCACTTTGTGGTGTATGTTCTAATAAGAAGACATTTAACTTTACTTAGTTAGTGCTTTTTTTTCTTAAATGGTTTCATATTCTTATAACTGTAGGGGCATTGGCATCCAAAAGCACTGTAGTAAGTGTCACATGCTTCCAGACAATGAACTGCAACTAGACATAACTCAGTCTATGAGAGGTGCACCTATCTTTATACTGTGGAATCATCCCTCTCATAAAGTAGTATGACTTGGGGGCATCACACACTACCATCACCACAAAAAGCAGCTTTACAGCAAAAATAACTAAAAGAAATGTACACTGAGGTTGTTCAAAAGTCACTACCAATGCCACCCTAAATTAAGAAGATTAAGACTTAGTGGCTATCCATCACACCTGCACTTTACTCATAAGCAATGAGGGGTCACCAGGCATCAGTACATCACCCACTTCATACCTCTAACTCCATATAATCAAACAGAAATGTTTTGGTAATGCGTGACTATTGTTAGACACACAGATGCCACATTCATAAGACTGGTTAAGGAAAGGGTCATAGTTGTGTTTCTGGTACTAGTAGCCATGCTAACACTGATGCTCTCAAGGTTTATCATGACCAAATATGAATATGACCTTTTCATAGTCCATGTTGGGTGTAAATGACTTGAGGTGCATAACCCTAAGGGATACATGGATAGACATGATGGATCTCACCATGCACGTGTTCAGTGCAGACATGTCACTAGTCCTGAGTGGAACTCTTTATTTACCTAGAATTAAACCTAGATACAGTGAAAGGCTGATTGAATTTAACAATTGGCTAAACAGTTGTGTCATTTTTTGGGAGAGGGCAGTATGTGTCACCATGGAACAGGATGATCAAAAGTCCTACTTGCTTCACTGATGATGGCCCATATCTCTTATTCCAATGTTTCTGCATACTGTCTAAAGTCTGTTCTGATCCTATTGTACTCTTTTAGGCAGAGACCAGTTATTGGACGTTTCAAGATAGGAGAAAATCCCAGTAATAAATATCAAGGAGTCTCTTCTTAAGACAAAAAGTCTTAATAATAAGTATTGAGGCTCTTCTACAACTTGTAGCTACAAAGACCTAGTTTAAGCATAAAGACAGCATTTCCAGCATACCTGGGCTTTTAGCCTATTATGCCTTGTGGTCTGATGGAAACTGCATTGATGTCTCCATATTTGTGAATGACTGCATCACCTCCAGGCACATTCACAGAGACCTTCAAATTGAATTTACAGAACTACATCTTACACTGAATAAAACTATCAACATATAGCATGCTACAGGGCATCCACTAGGTCTTCTGATGACCTTATAAGATTCATTAATGTACTCAAGGAACTATCTATAGACAAAAAAACGCATGCTATTGGAGACTTCAACAACTCTTCAAAAAATTAGAGAACCTATACTTCTAAAATTGTGAATACCCAGAGGTTTTTGGGCATCATAAATAAGAATTCCCAGGAAGAAAAATAGTTAAAAATCTACCAGAGGACAAAATATTCTAGACTTGCACCTGACATACATAGTCACTACATATAAATGTCTTCAGTGTTCTCCTTCCCTGAATAAGTTATGCCATAACTTCATAATGTTCACATCCAAAATCTCTAAAACTTCTATAGTCAATACTCCTGAATATAAGGATTTTTAACAGACCAATCCCCATCAAACTCTATGATAAACTATAAAAATATATTTATAGGCCCTGAAACAGACACTATGGCTGTACACACAGAAGAGTTCTACTCCCATGTGGCTAATTTAGCCATCCTTACAAGAACAAAACATAATGCGAAGTTTAAGAATAAGCCACTCTAGTAGTTCTCAAATATAAATAAATTCAGCAACAAGAGGAAGAATGTCAACTCTGCTTTGTGGTTCAGAGGGATAATGTCCTGGCTGTGCTCCAAAAGACCCATATACAACTAACGGCATGTGTGCTGGAGGAACCAGGTAAGAGAGAGAATATGAATGAGTGGCCAATACCTGCTCACCTGACCTGAGGGGAGGGAAGCAGCCTATTTTACTACAGTTGCAGCAGTAAGAGCCAGATGAGCTCCATACTGCAAGTGGTGTGTCACTAAGATGAGAGGCTCTGCTTGAGTAGAAATGTGCATATACCTCACAAAGGCAGCCATGACAGAGCTCACAAGACTGGTTTGGGGTGGGGGAATGAGTTAGGGCATACCCAATCCATAGCAATAATATTATTCTACACAAGTCTCCTCCCTTGCCCCAGATATGAGTCAGGTAGAGCCTGAGGAAGGCTAAGATGGGTCCAATAGACCTAGAGAATGAGGTGACGAGTTGGTGATAACTAATGGTCAGCAGCAGGGAGTGAGATAGGGACAAAAAAACAACACACGTACACACACGTGCACACACACACACACACACACACACACACACACACACACACACACACACACACACACAATAAACTCCTTAAATCATGCAGCAGATCTAAACTCCTCATATTAAGGACTGCATTAAAAGTATCAATAAGGAACTGAAAGCTACCATCAGGGCTAATAAGGCAACTCATGAACTGATGTTAGCTTCTCAGGCCAAGGAGAACTTCAAGTCCTTCATTATTTATTTATTTATTTATTTACTTACTTATTATTTATTTACATTTGTTTACTGGGAAATTCCAACCGGACACAGGTCCTTTTTCAGTGGAGGCCCGGGGAGAAAAGCTCCACAGAACAATAAACGAGCAGCAGAGTACATGAAGAACAATTGAATATACATACAATAGCAAATAATACATACTGCAGTAAACATTAGATATACATACATTATGAAACATAGTAATGAGCAGATATATCAATATCTGGCTAAAGGCTAGGAATAAAGGTAGGATGTATATACAGATAGTAGTAAGCTCAAATGTAAAGGTAGGATGTATATACAGATAGTAGTAAGCTCAAACGGATACTCTTCTAAACTCATATACCTAAATCGTATATACAAATGTTGCACTAAACTAAAGCAGATATAAAGCAGAAGCTCCACACAAAGGTGGAACAACCTAGAAGGGCTAATGGGATGGAATGGGAAGATAGAGGAGTAAGAGAGTAGACTGAGTGAGTAGTATACATGGTAGTGAGAGGAAGTTAGGTGTAAGTCAGTTGGATATGTATTTGGAGTTCAGATGAAGTCAGGTAGTTAAGCATGTTATAACAGGTCTGAGAGATTGTGGGAGGAGGGAAGGGGTGGGTAAAGGGTGAGCCAGAGCCTCCAGATGAAGGAATACAATGATCAGATGGTGTGAGGTAGAGTGGCTAAGGGAGGGGAGAGGAAGGGGAGGTAAAAGGAGGGTTACTAGTCGGATTTGGTGCATGAACTTAACCAGAGACTTTTTAAGTGAGTTTTTAGTGCACTCTTGAAGTAATTGCAAGATGGTAATGTGGTTATAGAGGGGGGAGATTGTTCCATAATCTGGATATGATGCAGGAGAATGGTGCTTCTCCTGCTGAGTTCTTGGGTTTGGTCACTAGCAGTAGATTTTTGCTGCTGGAGCATAGTGGTCTAGTGGAGCAGTAGGGCTGGAGAAGGTTTTGAAGGGGTGGGAATTTAAGAGGATGGTTTACTAACTTATGGACAAGAGAGAGTTCATTCAGGTGAAGAAGTTGAGGGAGTTCAAGCCAGTCAAGTTCTCTAAGTGAGATACAGTGGTGGCTGCGATAAGATGCACCAGTGGCAAACTTAGCAATTTTATTGTACCAAGCCTTGAGCTTGTTTAAGTCTGTTTGTCTAAGGTAGGTAAGTATAGGAGAGGCATAGAGTAAAGTGGAGATTAGGTGGGAATTGGCAACAGAAATTCTGGCTGTCTTGGTGAGGAATTATTTGTTTCTGTATAATGCACCTACTTTTTTGTGAACCTTTTTTATGGTAAGAGAAATGTGAATATCAAATCTGAAATTGTTATTAATCTCAACACAAAGTAGTTTGGTGTGTTCTGTTGGGGACATGACAGTATTGTCTTTGGCTAGAATATTAAATATTAAACATAATTGGGTTAGATTTAGTGGGTTGGAAGATAAGGAGTTGGGCATTAGATAGCCAGTTTTCTACAGATGAAAAGGCTTCCTGTGTGATCTTGTGACGCTCAGGTATAGTTGAGGCTGAGCAGATGAGGGTGGAGTTATCTGCATACTGTATAAGAGAAGCAGCCAGCCACCTAAGTATGGGTGAGGGTCTTTATTGACTAATTTCCAGTCAAGAGTAGTATGTTTGTTTGAGTTTTTATTTATACAGGTTGGAGACTGTATTAGTTGGGAGAAATCATGAAGGTTCTTTAATTATGTCATCAAATTAAGTTATATTGAAGAGCAGTGTTTGGAACTTATCCATGATGGCACCATTCACTCTGACCCAGTAGACATAACAAACATACTGGTTAAGAAATTCAGTGCTAACTTTTCCCATGAAACAATTAACTCAGTCCCTCATATTCCCAAATTTCTTACATCCATCACTGTTACAAAGAAACCCTTGCTGATGGTTCTGCAAAGATAGCAAAAATAGTATAGCTATGAGGCTGGACAGTTTACTCAGTTGTTTAATAAGAAGTCTCAAACACTGAAGCAACTTATCTCCTCCCAACATTCCTGTATTTTACCCATTCTTGTTAACCTACAATAAATACACCCAAAGAAATAAACTGGAGAGATGTCATCAAATTTGCAGCAAATCGACCTCACAGAACACACTAATGAATAGCCTTGAAACTAATCAACTGGTTAGATATACCCCGGCACCTAACTTTCAGTTATTAACCAGTCATAAACTTGTTCATAAACCAGAAAATTGCCCACCTCTGATATAATCTCACCCTACTACCCAAATAGAACTCTAGTAGACAAACACAAAGTTATTATAGCCAAATAATGCAGCAGGAGACTGTAGCCAACTATTTCTCAAAATTTTGGAATTCTCTCAACCTTCCTCTAAAGTAAACAGAATACCAAAGATCCTTCAAAACACAGATTAAATTGTATCTACTGGAGTCTTGCTTCTGTTCCTGTACCTTCCCTGGTTAACTTTTGTTTCACACCTTTTAATAAATTAATCCTTATACACTGCTTTACATACATTACTTCTAATAGTACATAAGGAACTTTAGTTTCTTCATCATCTCACCTCATTCCTACCATTCCTCTCCACCTTACCAACCTTACTTTTCTGTCCAACAGCTCAGTCTTATATACTCCCTTTCTCTATTGCTGGATAATCTAGTCTGTACTGCAAACAAGTACACTCTACATAGAAAGGAAAGTTGTAAAACATTGTGCTGTTATATCTATGTACCATTGTTTAATTTTGTACTAAATTGCCATTATGCTTAATATATTACTCTGCTTTGCTGGAGTTTATCTGTTTTCTGTATCAACTACTGCTATATTTACTGTACAACATGTGTAGTTCTGGAGTCTCTTTTTGTATTATAAATCCTTTGTATATAGAATTACTGTAACTGCTGGAGTTTTTCTTCCTGGGCCTCTGCAGAAAAGGGAGTTTGTCCCAGTTGGACTATCCTGGTACCAAAATGAAATTAATCAATCAGTCAATTAATAAATAAATAAATAAATAAATAAATATGCCATAATGGAACCCTTTCTCAAACTGTTTAACCAGAGCTGAGACAAAGAATTTGTTCCTGATGAATAAAGGAATGCAGTGGTGATACCCATGTAAAGGCAGCCCTACCATAAACCCGGGGAATTGCTGACCCATTAGTCTGACTAGTGTAATCTACAAAATCATCTAATACATCACAACTGACCTCATAAATTATGATATCAAAAATGTCATCAGTTTAGACCCAGAGCAGTTTGGCTTTGTCAAATGGAGATCCTGCTTATTAAATTTAGTCAACTTTTTCAAGGAGGTCACATAAGCTGTTTGACAGTTACCATTCAGTTCACACAGTATATATGGACCTGGCAAAGGCATTCAACACTATAGTGCATGATACCATTATTAGTAAATTAAGTGTCATAAAAAAGATCCATACATGGTGAGGTGGATAGCTAACTGGCTGAAAAACAGAACCCATATATTTAAAGTAGCTTGTACCTCCTTGGAAGGAAAGAAGACAACTAAATCTGTATCCCAGGTCCCAGCACAGGAATCCCTACTTTTCAACATTTACTTCTCCAGTCTTCATACAGAAACTAGGACATTTAGTTAACTAAGTTCACTGATGACTGTAAACTGGATCCCATTATTAAATTTTCCTTCAATACCCAAGCACAACAGCATGAACTAACCCTAGTAGATAGGTGACACAGTAAAAAGAGCTAAAACAAAACGCAAAAAAAGTTACATTGTTTCATTTGACAAACTACTCTATCCACCAACATAGTATTGCCAATACCCCCCAACCTAAAATGACAGTGTAGTTAGGGATCTTGGAACCTGGATTGATAATTCCCTGTGCTTTATCACCACGTAGCAATAGAAATTATAAAATCATTTTATACAGCATAACTATATCACTCAGGTCAAAATAAGTCCTCGTACTACTGTATATGTCCATAATCAGAACAATCAAAGTGTGTGTCGATGCACTCTTTGAGATGTCTCATGCTGACTATGTTAAATACCTGGAAAGGGCCCTGAGGTTCTTGCTCAAGAAAATTACTTGTTTAAAGACAATGAGCTATCAGAATAGGCTGGAGACACTATCCCTGCGGTTGGAATCATACAGGCTCTAGAGGGCTGACCAATACTTAGCATTCAATGCCCTTATGAACTCTGTTTTTCTCGATCTGCTGCATCTCAGGAAGTTAAATAGCTCCACTATAATTCAAAGGACCAAAACCTCCAGAAGCAAAGAAATATAACAGGCTGGAGGGACAGATTTATCACCCAAAGTCTACCCATGCTCTGAATCAAGCTATCCCTTCAAGTTAGAGAAATGAGACTTTAGCTTCCTTATTGACAAACCTGGATAATAGGCTGGGTAACCAGAAGTTCTCTTCAACATCGACTGGTCTCACTCTCCCTGAGAAGGGGGACATAGCTTAAGTGTCGTTATTAGCAAGGTGCAAATAGTTTATGAATATTTTGCCTTGCAACCCCTATGATTTTGTCTGTAGCCTGAGCAGTGGTATATAAAGGAGTAAAAAACTCTTTCTTCCTTAAATCATCTCCCCTCAGGATACAACCCAGCAATCTTTAGGACTTGATTACAGCCTACTCAGACTGTATCCTGTGGTCCATTTCTGTTGTTACTACCAGACCATGGTCTTTTTTTAATTATCTGTGCTTTTTAGGTATGCTTCTCTCAGTTTCCACCTAGAGATTATTAAAGACTGGGTTAAGTATTTGACACTTCTTTATGTTAAATATTTGATGCTAATCTCCTCAGGTCCCTTTGAAGATTTGTTGCCCCATCCTTTACTATTGCTTCCATATTAAAGCCATCCACAAATAGCTCAATCTTGTTGTCAGTGTTGACTTGGAATATCTGATATAAGGATGTCTAAGAACACCGATCTCAAGAATGGCATCTGTGCAACCCACCAACTACAATTCACATGTGACACACACATGCGCGCGTGTGTGTGTTTGTGTAAAGGGCAACCAGATGGAGATCTGTGTGTTTGTGTGTTTTTGTGATACCACAAGCTTGCATTAAAATCATGCTATTGGCAGTTTCTAAATGGTTTCAAATGACATTGTTGTTTCACCTGACTAGTTTCCCACTGCATAGCAAAGCTAAGCTGTCTTCAAGTTGTAATGCAGCCATAAAGACAGTAAGTCTGTGCCACATATGCATACGAATTCTATATTCTTTTATATACATGCTGCCTGTCTATCTATGAGAGTAATGTGTTACATAACAATAAATCATTCTGCATGACACTAGCAGCTTACTATTTATAACTCACCATGTATACACATTGTAACAAACATGAATTAATACACAAGTCACCATTTGTTCCTTTCACTATTATCCCTGTTAGCCATTACACCAGCAAAATGTGTACTTTTTTCCATGTGAGTACTTGGGAGGTTTTGAAGATCAAGCTCTAAGGGGAAAAACAGCATTTGGCCTTGCAGTTCCATTGTCACACCATTGGAGACAACACTGCAACAGAAATAAATCTTTATCATACAAAGTCTTGCAGACACTAGTCTTTCCTTGAAATTTTACATTTAAAAATCACTTCCATTGGCTGTGGTGTCTGTGGGTGTCTGTTCTAGCTGAATGAACACACAGGATGCCTGCTGCCAACATAATGATGTCATTACGGGTGTATGGCTTTATCCTGGAAGCTCAAGGCTAATTGATGTCCATAGCTGCAATGAGCTGTGATTTATTTTGTCTAAAATAACAGAAACTGATGAAAGGTATTCATCATCCCTAACAGATGATGAATAACCTGGTTTAGTATGAGAAAAAAAAGAAGTTATGTACTCACCATAACGTTCCATGTTTGCTGTCAATCTTGCTTTCATTCTTACTTGTTGGGTTCGGAACCAATCCTCTGTTCCGACTCGGCTGCATACTAAAGCCTGAGGTCTTCCACTGTCTCATGGTTGTATCCCTATCCCCTCAGGCTATAGTGAAGCTCCCCAGATCTTGTTTGCTGATAACCATAAGTACCTAAGGTACTATCAAATACATCACAAGAAGACAATGAAGGTCAGAGACACACTTGCCAGGAAAGAACCTCTTTGCCCTCTTTGTTCTCCAGGAGCCATTGGTAGGGGGATAGGAGGGTGGGATGTAAGAATAAAGGTGAGATGGACAACAAACATGGAACATTATGGTGAGTACATAACTTCTTTATGTTATGTTGTCCTATTTCGCCTTCATTATTACTAGTTGGGACAGCGTCCCTAGCACCATATTTCTTGGGTGGCTCATGGGATTATATTTTTCAGGACAGTGGATGCAAAAAACGCCCTGTCCCTGGAGGCCAAATCTATTTTGTAATGAGTTATAAAGGTATGAGATGTTGCCCAAGTCACAGCAGCACAGATGCTATCAAGTGGTAGTCTAGCTCTAAAGGCAGAAGAAGTTGCCATGGCTCTTATAGAATGAGCTTTGACTTTAAAAGGGGAGAATCATGTTATTAGATTTACATATAAAAGTGACACAATCTGAGAGCCATTTTGAAAAAGTGACCTTAGGGGCACCTTTCTTTGCTTCTGAGAATGACACAAACAACTGACCAGATTTTCTATAATCTTTTGTTCTATGCATGTAGAAACATAATTGCCTAGGTATGTCCAATTGATGAAGCTCATATTCTGCCACGTTGCAATGGTTTGGGAAGAAAACTGGTAACTCTATGGACTGATGTAGATTAGAACCTGAACATACTTTTGTCATGAAGGATGGGTTTGTTCGAAGAGAAACCCAATCTTTATGAAAAATCATATATGTTGGCTCAATCCAGTAAGCTTGCAGTTCTAAAACTCTTTTGGCAGAAGTGATTGCCACTAACACACTTGTTTTCCATGTTAAAAATTTTAGATCACATAATGACGCAGGTTGAAAGGGAGGAAGGATTAAGCAGGAAAGAACCATTGTTTTTATGGGTGGCCTTAACAAATGAGTACCCTTCAGGAAGGCTTTGCATAGCTTGTGTAACATAAAATTAGATGCAAAAATCGCTATGAAAATTATATATTGCTGTTAACTGTACACGGATGGTAGCTGCAACTGCGCCTTTATTAAATAGAGTTGCCAGAAATTCAAGGATAGAAGTTATTGGAGCATAGAAGGGATCAATGTGTCTTGTCAATGCCCAGGAAGAAAACCTTTTCCATTTGCTGATGTATAATTTTCTTGTCCATGCTTTATGTGAAGAGATCAAGATATGCTTGACAGAATGAGGGAGGTTAGGAAGCCTGGCTATATTCGGAATCAGAACAGCCAAACTGTCAATTGGAGGGTTTGAAGCCAAGGGTGGATCATTCTGGACATATGAGTCAGAAGGTCTGGAACTGGGTCCAGAACACATGGCTCCTCCGGAAGGTGAGGTCATAGAAGGGGAACCAAATCTGACGAGGCCAATATGGAGCAATGAGGATCAACTCGCTTCCCAATGAGTTGGCTTTCTGGAGAACTTTTGTTATCAGTGGAAAGGGAGGAAAGGCATAAAGGAGGCCCGAGGATCAATCGTGTACAAATGCATCACTTGTAGACTCCTCCGTTGGGGGTATCAGGGCAAAAAAGCTGTTGCATTTGGCATTCATGGGAGGGGCAAAAAGATCACAGCAAGGCTGGCCCCATTTGCAGAAGATCCTCTCCACTACTTCTTGTTTTAGGGACCACTCGTGAGGCATGACAGTTGCTCTGCTGAGTTTGTCTGCTATCATGTTGAACCTCCCAGGGATGTGCATTGCTATGAGAAAGCGTTGAGAGGAGATCGCCGACTGCCATAATCTGAGGGCCTCTCAACAAAGAGGGGTAAGACCTGGTTCCCCCTTGTTTGTTTGTATACCAGACAACTGACATGTTGTCTATCTGTATTGTAATTGCTCCCAGTGGAAGAGAGCCCTGGAGTGCCTGCAACATCAAAAGCACTACTCTCATCTCTAGGATATTGATATGCAAATGGGCATTGTGATCCTGCCATGTGCTTTGAACTGTCCTGCCCAGATAATGCCCCATCATCTTATCTGGGATGCGTCCTTGGTCATTGTAGCTACCAGCTGAGGGGGAAGAAATGGCTGACCTGATGTCACATGACTGGAGTGAAGCCACCAGCAAAGGTCCTTTTTGCAGGACTCTGTTATCAGAATTTGGTAAGACATGGGTAGATCCTGTAATGACTCCTGGGTGAAAAGTAGCCACTGTAGAATTCTCATATGCATGCGTGCAAGTGGAACTAAAGTTATTGATGCTGCCATGGTTCCCAAGACTTTCAATACTGTTTTTGCCTGTACTTTTGTTTTGGAGAGGAGGTTGGAGACTTGGTGTCTCAGAACTAGGAGTCTTTCTGTAGGAAGTTTTGCCTTCATGTTTATTGTGTCTAGATCTGCTCCTATAAACATGATATATTGCGATGGCAATACGGCAGATTTTTCATAATTTATTGTGATTCCCAGGTGATAGCAGAGAGATAGAGTGGTGTCTCTTGATTCCAGTAGTAGGTGCTTGGTAGTGGGAGTTAGGAACCAGTCGTCTAGATGGGGAAACACTCGGAATCCTAGATGTTTCACATGAGCTGTGACTACTGCCATGCACTTGGTGAACACTCTGGGGGGTGTAGTGCAATCAAAGGGCAGCAATCAAAACTGGTAATGACTGGCTCCCAGCCAGAAGTGTAGATGACTCCTGAATGGCCTGTACATCTTTATGTGGTAGTACACATCCTGGAGGTCTATGGAGCACATCCAATTGTCTTTTCCAAAGAAGGGAAGAATTGACTGCATTGTTACCATCTGGAACTTGGTCTTTTTTACAGATTAATTTAATCTGCTGAGATCCAAAATTGGTCTCCAGTCCCCTGTTCTTTTTGGCAGTAAAAAGAACCTTGAGTAAGTTCTGGATCCTATTTGGTTTGCAAGGACTCTTTGGATGACTTTTGTCTAGCAACTTTTGAATTTCTAGAGTTGCTTGATCCCTCTGACTGGGTAGAATGTCTGGGGTTTTCTTTATGTTTGTGAAGGGAACAGAAAATGGTATGGAGTATCCTCTGGATATGACCCCTTGCACCCATTTGTCTTTTGTTATTTCCAGCCAGGCTTTTGGGTACAAGGATAAGCGACCCCCCCCTCCCAACTGCCTCCATAGATGGACAGATGGGCCTGGTTTCAGCAGCACTGAAAAGGTCGACCATGGAAGGAATCTTTGTCACCCTGGTTTTGCAAACTCCCTCTGCCAGGAGGATGGCGTCTTCCATTTGTACTTCCCCCTCTGCCCCTGGGGGAAGACTCACCACATGTGTTCTGGAAAACTGTCTGGGATTTAAGGAAACAGATACCCACCCCTTCTGGATTTTGGATAAGGTGTAGAAGGTATGGAAAAGTGGACTCCAATGGCAGAGAGAGTCTTTCCTTCTTGTTCACACCTAGTTAGCATCTCCTTAACTTTTCGCCTAAACATGGATGAGCCGTCGAATGCAGCATTGACAAAGGAAGATTTGAAAAGTTCTGCAAAGTCGCATAAACACATCCAGGAATGTCTTCTTAGGGATATTCCTGAACCCACTGCTCTGCTCTCTCCATCTGCTGCATAGGAAATGAGCCTCATGGAGGAGCTGACCACAGAATTTAAGGTGGAGAGCTGAGAGGAAACATTGTCTGACACCCCATGCAGCTACTGAACCTTGTAGAGTTTCTCCTAGCTCCTTTAGTAAATCATGTTGCAGTCTTGTAAAATGTGTCAGATAGTTCAGCGATCTGAGTGCAAAAGTTGCTGAAGTAAACGTGCTTCCCATATCTGTCCATCGTATGGGACTCTGTTCATTGGATGGACAGCAGAGGATGTTTCAGAAAGTTCCTTTTTGGTGGCAGCTGCCACCACCATAGCATCTACAAGGACACCCTTGGTCAAGAAGTCTTTATCTAAGGGGGCTGTGATAAACTTATTTGGCCTCACAGGGACAGGCTCCACTGCATCTGGAGTCTCCCACACCTTTCGACTAACTAGTTCCATAAGTTCATCAAAAGGCGGAGACACCCAAGTGGCTGAAGAGTGAGACCCAAAAGTCTTCAGGTAAACAGACTCCTCATAAGAAGGGTTGATGGGCTTCTAGCCACCTCTCTGTTTAAGGATTTCTAGGATATCTGCAAAGGAGACATCCTCCAAGTTTGACTGTGGGGACCCCTCCGACTCATTGAGGTCTATGTCCGAGGTGACTGACTTATTAGGTAAATTATTAAATTATTAAATGCTTCCTCTTGGAAATTCTCTTTCAAGGGACCTCTTCAGAAGGGTATTCTGGAGAGGTTCCAGAAGAGAGAGGTTCACCAAATGGGGTACTCTGAAGCCTAGGGTCTCTGTTGGTTTGTGGATGGTGTGGTACAGGGACAGATACCAGTGCCTTAGGGGGAGGAATGTTGGAACCCTTGAGTAGGGCTGTCTGAGGAGATAGCACCTTCCTCATCAGCTCAAAAGCCCCAAAGATCCAAGGAGCCAGAAGAAATCCCTGGAACCAAGGGGGTTGGCTCCAAAGCCAATGTAGGAGTCGAGCTCATCTGCTCCAAAGCCCTGAGAGGCAGGGTCAGATCTGATAACTGTCCAATCTGAACAACCTCCCCAGAATCAACTGGAGAACATCTGCTCCTAGACTCCTCAGATGGAACAGAGGATATTGGAGCAGATGTCAGTTCCAAAGAGACCAAGATGGTTTTCGGCACCGATGGATCCACATCAGTCAGTTCCAAGCATTCCGACTCCGAGGACCGGGATTGGTTCAGAGGATGAATAGAAGTTGGTGGAATGGTTATGGTTGGCTGTGAATCCCTGGGTGTTGGAGCAGAGAGGAGTTTAGCCAGTGCCGGAGTCTTCAGAAGCCTATGCACCAGCCTATCCACATCATCATCTGAAAAGCTCCTGGAGGACTTAGAGGAAAAGGTAGGAGATCTTACTGATTGTAAAATAGGTGATCTCAGTACAGGAGTAACTGGCTCCAATTCTGGGAACTGACTACTCAGTTCAAACTGCATTGGCACCGATAAAGGTGGAGCCGATGAAGCAGTTTTTGCCAGTTCTGAAGTAGTTTTAGCTGGAGATGCAATTTTACTCAACTTTTTAGCCGAGTCTGATTGTTCTGAAGAGGAAGATGATATTTTTGTGGACTTTCCGATTTGGATGAAGGAGATTTCACTGATCCTGAAGTACCCTGACCTTCTTCTAGAGCTTCTTAGAAGGGGGACTTCAACGGGCCTCTTACAATCAATTTATTTTTATGCTCTAACAGCACTCAAGAGCTAAAAGAGTGACAGATTGAGCAAGACTCTTGAAGATGTACTGCTCTCAAGCAGTAAACACAAATGATATGAGAGTCAGAAATAGACTTCTGGTTGCATCTAGTACATTTTTTAAAATCCGAAGGGCTGGTTTCTTTATGATCCTTAGACATGTTTAGAATTAAGAGCACACACACTATAACTACAGAAAAAAACTTTTTTTTTTAACAGAAATCCAGTAAAAGAGAGAAAAACTATTAGTAGAAAGAACAATAAGATGCTCTCTAAGTAAAATGGGCAGCGAAAATCCTAACTTAAATGGACTGACGCTCTTTCTTCAACAGTGGGAGGGAGAAACTAAAACAATTCACAACAAGGTGCCTTTAACTAGAAAGGGGCCACTGCAGCCCTTTAACTTAAATGGGCTGACGCCTTTCAAGCTTAGTTTTTTTAGTTGTTTTATTTTTTTTTTTTTTTTTTTTTATAACAGATACAGAAATTAAACGGGATAGGGAAAAAACAAGGCCAAATGAGAAAAACGACGGCCTTAAGCAATAAACACCCATGGTAAGTAAACATCATCTCAGCCACAGTACATTACTATAGCAATATGCACAGCATCACTTTAACATAGGTTGAGGTAATAAAGAAATCCTTGTCTAACCCTTCTAGGACTTCTGGACATCCTAATAGTCTACCTCCACTATGTAGGGAATAGTCTAACACCACACCTGCACCCACAACTCTTGTTACTGAAATACACTTGTACTCTAAGCCTGTACCCTTAATTTGTCATACACCTTCAGCACAACAAAGAAATGTCTTAGTCATTAGTTTCTCCATTGTAAGACATGCAGGCACAAAACTCATGAGGTTGGCAAAGGATAAGGGACAGCTGCCTCTCTGCTGCTAGGAAAAAAGATGTCAGTAGGACCATGATATGATTATGAAGTTGCCATTGGAGAGGTGAATGGTCTTCTACCTGGGTGGAATGCAGAGAGTCATTGTCAGCCATTCCGCTAACTTCTTTAAAGAAGTCAAAGCCATAGCATAGCATAATACTTACTTTCACCGTGGTCTCTGAATTCAAGGACAAAATAATTTGCTTCAATAATTGACTAGTAAATTATTTTCATTCTAGGGGGATGCACTGTGTGTCTTCATGGGATTAAATGTTCAACAGACCCACCCCTGCTTTACAAGAAATGGCATGCACCTGCCACCCCTTGGTTTCTCACATACTGGAAAATGCATTTACAACCATCCAGAGCCTTTTTTTAAGGCAGTGTTCACCTGACCAACATTTCAAACATTGCAACATAGTAAATTCTAATCCAGATAATATCAATGTAGAATGTTTGAATACCAGGAGTCAAAACAAGATCTGAACTTGAAGTCTTCCTTGCTCTTGAATACATCAGCATTTTAATAGTTACAGAAAACTGATTCTACTATAGTGTTTTCAATCCTTTTTCCCAGGGCACAGTGCCTGCTGTGCATTCAGATCTGCTAGTAACTGCAGGAGAGTATCTATACTTTTTCATAACACCATTTGCTCTTACTATATTGTGCATGATACAGTTCTGGAACTGGTTGATGTTGTAGTTACACTCAATAAAATTAATTATAATATTATAGCCAATTATAGAGCACCATCTATCATCCCTTCAGAGCATTAGAGATACACTGACCAGTTAGAAAAGTCAGTCAATAAACCAAGTAACTTTCTTCTGGTGACTTTAGTGATCCAGACATAAACTGGAAAACGTACGCTAACAGTAATAACTACACCCAGAGATTTCTAAACTTTCTAAATCCCAATACACTTGACTGAATTATCCCCCTACCCACCAGATGTGTTCATTTTCTCAGTCTTGTCCTCACAAGTAATTCTTCCAGTGGTTGCTACCCCATCTTAGTCAAATCTGACCATCTTGCCGTGACCTTCTCCTTGATGTCCTACTTTGCAGTCTTTAATAGCTACTCTGCATTCAGAGATTATGTCAAAACCAATTACTTATTTAAATATTGATAATCATATATGTTATAGCTTCCTAGCAAAGGATGTATACAATGTCGATACTCCCCCGAATTTTACTTCCTCTTGGATAGACTGAGGCATCTGTACCAGTGTGACATAAGCATAATGGCATGTTTAAAACTAAACCCATATGATGGAACTGCCAAATTAAAAAGCTGTATAAGGAAAATAAAAATTATTGCTCATTTTGAAAAGATTACTTCCGCAGCAGCACAAACAAAATATGTCCAAAATCCCAAAAAAGTTGTCAGGCTCCAGATGAACAACATAAATTTATTGCAGAACTACTTCATCAGTGTCTGTGTAAACAGATAATCCCAATTAGTGCTTTCGTCTCACTCCTATTAACTCAGAGGTCTTCAGACTGATTTTTTTCTGGGCACACCCAACACTTTACATACTAAAAAATCACATGATCCAAAGTGTCACATGATTATTATAACATTTTAAAAACGTTTTTTTTTTAAAACATATAAACTTTTCATATATAAACATTTATATCAATCACTTAGTGTTTAAGCCTTTTCCTTTTCAAATACATTACAAATTCCTCTCTGTTATTGAGACCTGGTGGAAAGCAGGCATTAGGCCTGACTTGCCAACAATATTCTAGCCAGCTTAGCTCTTCCTCAATATTTACTATATTAAGACTATTAGAAAGTGCTTCCAAAACTATAAATTTAAATTCAACCTTACATTTATTCATCTTATACTGTTTGCTCCATGCATTCTTTTCATCCCCGGTTTGAACAGCATACTTATGCTCATATATCCTTCTGTATAACTCACAAATAGTTCTATCCACATAAAAGAATTTACATTCTACACAAAAACTCAAATAAACTATATTTTTAGACTTACAACTGAATAACCCTGGAATCTTAATTATTTTCCTCCTATCTCTACTTCATCAGTGTCTGTGTAAATATATTTACACGTTACAATTCAGACACTTAGACATTCTGCATTTTTGTTTCTTGTCTTTGCGTTTATTCAATTTGCCTTGAAAATAATTTTTTGTAATTTTTAGCTCTATTCTGGGTGAACTCTGGATGGTCCTGTAGCTTCTGAAGCAATTCACTATTAGCTCTAAATATAAAAAAAAAAAAACTTTTAAAATTTTATAATAGTGATGTGACACTTTGGATCATGTGATTTTTTTAGTATATAAAGTGTAGGGTGTGCCCAGAAAAAAATCAGTCTGAAGAAGTCTCAGAGTTAATAGGAGTGAGAAGAAAGTGCTAACTGGGATTATCTGTTTGTTTTACTGTTCTACAATAAATTTGCTGCTGTTCATCTGGAGCCTGACAACTTTTTTTTTGGATTTTGGACATATTTTGTTTGTGCTGCTGCGGATAGGAGGAAAAATAATTTTATTAAATTTATAGTTTTGGAAGCACTTTCTATAGTCTTAATATAGTAAATATTGAGGAAGAGCTAGGCTGGCTAGAATATTGTTGACAAGTCAGGCTTAATGCCTGCTTTCCTCCACGTCTCAATAACAGAGAGGAATTTGTAATGTATTTGAAAAGGAAAAGGCTTAAACACTAAGCGATTGATATAAATGTTTATATATAAAAAGTTTATATGTTTTTTTAAAAAAAACTTTTTAAATTTTATAATAGTCATGTGACACTTTAGATCATGTGATTTTTTAGTATGCAAAGTGTTGGTTATGCCCAGAAAAAATCAGTCTGAAGAAGTCTCAGAGTTAATAGGAGTGAGACGAAAGCACTAACTGGGATTATCTGTTTGTTTTACTGTTCTATAATAAATGTACTGTTGTTCATCTGGACCCTGACAACTCATTTTGAAAAGATGTCAACTTCATCATTATATAAGGGATTTAAAAATGGTAAGCAAATCCCTCAACATGCCATTAGGAAATGCTAGGCCAACTACGAACTTATTGTAGTATCTAATTCAAAAGGCATCTATAAGGCTTTCTTTGGCAATATTAAGAAGCTTATAAATAACCAACAATTCATAGTCAGCTTACGTCTGATGGTACCTCCCTATCTGACCTGCTAATATTCTTGTGGACGAAACTTCTTCCAGCTTCACTGCATCCACCCAACCACACTCCCTCCATTCTCCCTCAGCCTCCCATCCCAAAATCACTTTGGACCAGGGTCTCTTGGCCATTTCAAAATAAAAATACCAGTTCCATGGGTCCTAACAATGTTATTGGGTATCTGCCACTCCAAACAGCAATCCCCCATCACCTGTACGGCCTGAATATCTTCATTTGTTGCAACCTGAATGGGTGAATAGCAGCAACTAGGGTTTCTTTGAATAAAGGTGGCCCCTCTGCTGACCCTGAGAATTATAGAACATACTTTTTACTGTTAGCATACATTTGCCAATTTAGATTACTAGTATTATTTGCAAAGTTATGGAAAGTAATATAGTTGAAGTAATAAACAGTGATATAGGTAGCCTTATATCCATGTATCTACATCAATCTGGCTTTGTAAAAGGCAGGATATTCCTGTTCATGCTGGTGACTTTTTTTTTCTTTTTTGAAAATGTTACTAAGGCTGAAGATAATGCAGTCCACTCTGCCTACCAGTACCTTACTAAGGCCTTTAACACTATTCCCCATGCTGGGAATATTAACAAACTTTCCCAACTCAATATTAACCTACACATAGTTTGCTGGATAGATAACTGGCTATTTGATAGAACTCATTCAGTTAATGTCAAAGGTGTTTGCTCTAAACAGAAAAGTATCACCAGCGGCATCTGACAGGATCCTCTTTTAGGCCCCTTCCTTTATGATATATAATATTCTGGCATGAGAGCTGGTATTAAAAGAATATAGCTAACTAAGTTTGCTGATGAATCTGACTGCAAACTTGGAGCAATAATCAGATATCATGATAATGTTAAATTTCTACAGCTTGGTGTATTAATCATGGGCATACCCTCAATGCAATAAATGCAGTATATTTTTCTTTGGTAAATACAGCATTGTTCCACTTACTATGTGGCTAACGTTCCATTAAAATCTGACATAGCCATTTGTTTACAAAAGACTCTCATTTGACTACCATGTCTCTGTGGTGGCTAGTAAATCCTTCCTACCTTTGCATAACTTATCCTTTGTGGTATCTCCTCAAGATTCAAAGAAGATATAGTCCTGTTTTATAGGTTCATAGGTTCATAGGTAAGTACTAAACTAGCTGCCCTTGCTGGCTATTTTAAGCCAAGCCAATTTTCCTTTTGTTAGACTGGGCTTTCCCATCTCATGGTTGATAATTATATGCTACCACTAGTAAGAATAACTAGAATGATATCATAGATCCTTCATGGAGATCAATGCATGGGATAAAGCATTTAGGAGCTGCTGCCTCTGTCCATTAGTAATACAGGGTCCAGTCCTGGTGTACATTTTCTATTACCCACCCATTGATACAAGTCGTGCTTGAATTTGGACAGTGATGAGTTTTGTTTATGTGAATGGGGAGTTAGTTCCAGAGCAATGGCATCCTCTGCAAGATATACCTGTCTCTCCAAACCAATCTGTTTATGTTGCAGAAGATCCCTGGACCAAACATTTATGATGCCATTTGACTTAATGATGTGCAGTAAGGCCATCAGTACCAGTTTGAGAGATGTCTTGTATGCCAGACACAGGTCACTTTTCAGTAGTCTGTAGGATACTGGGTATAGTGACATGGCTTTGATTTGGTCCATGTAGGACATATTGTTTAGCCCTTGTATCCTTTTGGTAAGGGTGTTCCAGTTTTTTCCTGTGTCTGGACAGATACATGCCAAAAGGGGCCTTATACTCAATGATTTTCCTAATGAGGGCTGAATAAAGGGAGACAGTGACATCTCTATATCTAGACACAATCCCTTTGTTTATAAACTGTGCAATACAGAAGGATTTTCTTAAGACAGTGGACATGTGCTGCTTGAACGTTAGGCCACTAAGCATATACATTCCCAAACCCTGAATAACTTGGTCAGTTCTTAGAAGTTTATTGTCATTGTGGTTGTTATTTGGGATAGACAACTTCCCAAAGGATACAATAATGCATTTTTTGGCATTTAGTTTCAGTGCATGATTCTGGCACCAGTTAGTTGTTTGGAACATTCCTCCAGGATTGCTAAGTCATTTGGGTATTCAATCACTGGTCTCAACTTGCAGTCATCTGCAGGCTTAGTGTGCCAGAGCCCTTTGGTATTGGCTTTCACTTCAGAGAAGTTGATGCCAAACAGGAGAGATCTCAGCACCAATCCCTGGGTGACTCCACTGGTGACTAGTCTGTTTTTAGAGGAAGTTTCCCTCATTTGATCTCCTGTCCTATTTGTGAGCTGGTCTGCAAACCAGCAGATGATGTAGGAGTTTATTCCCAGTTTATTTAGCTTTTTTACTATGCCTGAGTGAGGGATTGTGTCAAAAACCTTGGCCAGAACAAAGTACCTGTGTGCATCATTTTACCTTCATTCGTTGCTTTGGTGACCTTTCCAAAAAAGTCCACCAGTATGAGTAAGCATGCTCTGCCATTGATGAATAAAAACTGAGACAGGTCCAGTGTTTGGTGGTTTCATATGTTTTTATTGATTAGTTCCATGATAAGTCTTTCCATGGTTTTACATATGAGGCTGGTCAGACTTGTGGGTTGTAATTGCCTGCATTTATGGAATGTCCTGTTATATGCAGAGGAATGACTGTAGCAGTTCTCCGTTTGCTTGGTATAAAACCTGTATAGAGGTTGAGGTTGAACAGTGTTATTAGGGGCTGGCTAAATAGTACTACATGTTATTTACGATGCATTCAAGGATGTTGTCAGGACTTATCAATGCAGTACTTTTAGCTTTAGATAGCACTTTTAAGACTTGGTCTTGGGTGATAGCTGGAGGTGAGTTGGTTTCAGTTATATCTTGTTTGATAGATGGAGTGTAGAAAAATGTAAAGTTTGAACTGAATTTATCAACCAGTAGTTCTGTTATACCTTCAGCCTCAGTGTAGGTAATATAGTTTACAATCAGCTGAGCATGTTGCTGCATTGTGCATCTCAGATTACAAACACAACTAAAAAAAAGCCTTGTGATTGTCTTTGTCTTGGGTGGCTATTTTAGAGTCAAACTTGACTTTGGTGGATTTTTTTAAGCTCCTAAGTTGCTTGTTTACTTCAATGATGAGGACTTTATAATTTTGGGAATTAATTTTCTTACTTGTGGTCAACATTTTCTTACTTTTATTGAAAAGCTTATTAATGTTGTAGGTTCATAGGTGTGTACTAGGCCAATGGCCCTGGAGCCTTTACAAGCCTAGCCCAGTGCCCTGGCATCATGTCGCCATTATTTCCTGGTGCCTCTATCAAGTAGAGCCACTGGAGTGATCCCTGGGATGAACTTTCTATTTCCCATTCACTCATCAAGATTTCTCTTGAAAAGGGACAGTGAGGTGCTCTGTTTGACATGTATGGGAAGTCTATTCCAGAGCATGGACAGTCTCTGGGTTATGAACCTGTCCCTTCACCATGTTCTATTGAGTGTGGTAATGAGGTTGAAGTCCCTGAAGTATGTGGTGCAGAGGGATTGGGATTTCTTTATGTGTAACATCTCTAACAGGGCTGGGTCAGACATGGCTTTCTAAGTCAAGCAGAGATTGCCTCTTAATAGACGATATGAGACAGAGAAAAGCTGGAGTCTTTTTAGTCTGTCTATGTAGGGCATGTGTTTAAGGCCTAGGATCTTCTTCATGGGGTACTTTTGTGGCCTTTGCAGCTGTTGCAAGTGTTTATTGAGGTACATGCCTAATGGGGCATTATACTTGATGACTGGTCTAATGGTTCCACCATGGGGATTTGTTTCTGGGGTTTGTCCTGCAATTGTTTCTACAGGGTGCAGTTGCATCGATGCAGCTATTTACATGCTGGTATAACATGGTGGTGTATGCTTCTGCATATTCAGTGGAGATAACTGGGTTTGCTGGGGATTTGAAGCTTGCCAATGTATCACTTTGGAGTAGGAAGTTTATCTTGGAGACATTTCTAAAGGCACATTAGGTGGAAGGGGTCTCTGGTTTCATTTTTATTTTGAAAAAGATGGCTTTATGGTCAGACCTAACAATTGACAAAGATATACCAGTAATGGTGCACAATGCCTCCATATTAGAAAGAGCAAGATCCAAGATGCTTTTCCTCTTAGTGAGTACCGTGACTAATTGTTCCAGGGCGGTTGTATTGAATTTCTGTGCTTGTGCACTAATGATGGTGGTGTGGGTTTTCTAGTTTATAACTGGGTAGATTATATCACCTAGAAAAATGGTATTGGGTTTAATACTGATCAATTCTAGTTCATGTATATAGATGTAGTGGCTTTCCTGAGTCACACAGGGAGTTCTATAGCTAGCTAATGTATGGTAAGGTTTCTTTCTGATGGTTATTTGGGCACGAGGAAGCTCCAGTGCATTATGCTGCTTTACTAGCATTTTTGTGAGTCACTTCTGGAAAAGATTGAGACAACCTCACCTTTTTTCCCCTACTATGCAGTAGGTGGTCCAAATGTGTGGAAGGCATTACAGCCCTGCACAGCTGGAGTGCTCTCTTCTGTTTTAAACCAGGTCTCAGTCACTACACAGATATCTACACCCTCCAGGGTGAGAAAGGCTTGCAAGGAGTAAAGTTTCTTGTTAAGGCTGCTAACATTGATCATAAACACCTTCATATTTTCATTTGCTTGCTTCATTATGTTGGTAGGTTTTCAGGCTGGCATTGCCTAAAAAAGGTACTATGGGGTGGACAATGTCTTTGCCAATAATCAAAACCTAGTGGGGACAGATGCAGACAATTCCTGCCAAATCAGAGTGGTCTGTCAATCTTATCCTCCCAGGTGGACAAATATTGGACTTCCTTTGAATAACACCAGAAAGTAATCCAGACATTAAAGTCATGTATTTTGGTGATATTGTGGCATTGTCCTTGGGGAAGGTAGAATTCTGCTTATTTCTAGGCTCATGTCTGCCTGGGACAGATAGTCTGAGAGCTCCAGCATGTCTCTCTTCATATAGACCAACAAAGTATATTTCAAGTCATTGACACCCCTATGTATCATGACAGTCATACTGGTTCTTGTATGTCTTCAATGCATTACCCATTTGCGGAATAGGCTGCCCTTATATATCAAACAGAATACTTACCTAGAAACCTTTAAAACCAGTCTGAATGACTGGATGTGTGTTCACAAATTTTCACCTGGAATTTGTAAAAAAATTCTATTTAATGGGGGATATTTTTAATGTTTAATCAATATTGTGTGATGTGGCTGAATTTTTCAAATGTCTCCATGGCTACAACCTTAATATGAACTGATGAACCTATGAATATTATTCTACAATATTACTAATTGCTGATAAATTATTACTAACCTTTGTGTTGAGGGGAGGTGAGGGGAAGAGGACATTGGTTACAGAGCCTAAATCTGCATAAATGTTATCCAAAGATGTATGCAAGTAGGTGACTGGCCTTTAGAGCTTACAGGTCATAGAAACTACTGCCCTGGGTTATGACTAACACCTGCCACACCAAAATAAGCTGTGCAGTCCATGGTCTAGAAAGGGGCTATACTTATTGGCATATAAGGATTTTACCCATCTTAGTCTGAGACCAGTGCCTTCTACTTTGAATTTGCAAATAGTAACTGAGGCTTAACCAGAGTACCCCCCTACACACACACACACACAGACACACACACACACACACACACACACACACACACACACACACACACACACACACACACACACACACACACACAGTATTTCCCAGGAAGTGCTCTGGACACCTCACATGTGAAAGCATCCCTTACTTGTATTCAAGATCAGATTAAGAAAGTGGATGATAGAGGTGTTGATCCAGGCCACAGTGTATATAATAGATCCTGTTACTCCCATTTTAGCCTGAAATGCTGTGCTATTCTCTTCCAGAAATTTTGCCCTCATATATTTTAGCTCCAGGCCTAACAGGTCCATAATTCAGCAAAGCCTGTATTGAGTATACTCTCACCAGTTGACTTATCTGATACAGAGACCTCAGTTAATGATCACTCTTTTAAAGAGCCAACTGACATTACATTATAATAGGTGATGGACAGACAGCCTCTCTCTTCAAAAGAGTGTCCTGGCAAAAAGTATCCTTCTTTGTTAATTTGCTTATTGCTAATGCTAAATCAAACAAAACCTGTTTTGTTTAGAGTGTTTGGAAACCAAAGCAGCCTGACCTATACTTTGTGTGCAAAATATTCTAGAACAAATCCTATCTATTAAAGTCTTGACCATCCCAGGAACCTTAGATCCTAGATCCGACTATTTTCAATGAAAATAAGTTTAGGAAGGCAATTCTGCTGTTATGTAGCATGTTACTGGAACACTCTCTGAGGTGACTAAGAAGAAGATAAGAAACCGTGTTTTGAAAGCAAGTAAAATACTAATTCCTTACACATGGACATTGAAGACAGGGTATCATCTGGTGTATTTGTTTTTCATGTATCACTCAGCTTGTGTACTGTTTCATGTTAATACTCTAGTAATATGCTGAAGGCATTGTTTTCATTGAAATTCTTCTTTTATGACTGAACTTCCTTCTATACATCCTGCTGCCATCCTTTCATCTATCTGAACTTATGCAAGAATGCTGTAACTATGATTGTACTTACAAAAGCAAGTATCGTCACAGCCCACAAATCCTTTGCATGTTAATTTATAATACTTTTCAGCTTTGTATGTTACAGTTTTTTCTTGTATATAGACCTATCATTTATTATAAGTCTCTATAGTTGTTGCAGCTCGTTTAAGCATTTGTCATAGCCTATGTATATGCAGCGATTAATATTGTAGACAATTGCCCATTTTTACAGGTAACCTTAATAAATTCTTTTGATGTTGCCTCACAAAGTATAATTTGTTGTCATAATGAGTATTTTTTGCAGTATAATTTGATTTATTGACAACTGTGTATTATTTGCTTGGGACCCCACCAAAACTGGAATTAACCCAGACAGTTAAATATACCCAGTCATCACAGTACAAATTAGGATAAATTAAAACAGTCAAACAGGCAAATAAATATATTTTTAAATGAAAAAATACATTTTTGGGATCTATTACAGGAGCTTGCATGCTAGTAGCTCTCGATACACTGTCTCACTGCCACCTGCTCAAAAAAACCCTGAAAAAAAACAAATGGCCTAATTTCCACTAGCCCAATCTTCCACTTCTACATAGTCCTCACAACTCCCAGTCCTATCAAAGACATAACCCTACCAGAACCTAAGCCTAAAATTCCCACCAAGTTCCCATCTTGACTCTTCAGTCCCTTACCCTAAACCTCCATTCCACCTCCCTAACCCTAAACTTCCTGATCTCACCCTAAACTTAAAACTGCAATACTCCTACATAAACCTAAGTTCTCCAGTTGCTCCCTATACCTTAACTTCCCCTCCCCAACCCTAAAACTCCCTTCCCACTCCCAAACCCTAAAACCTTCCTCTTGCTACCTAATCCTAAAACTCCCCTCTCACTTCTTCCTCACAGTTGCTCGCCTGAACTCATGTCTGAGTTTGAGCATGAGCAGCAGTCTAGCTGAGCTACAATTCCTGGCTTTGTGGTTTTTGAATACAGGGATCTCAAGTGCTTGCAGTCAACCCATATTTTTGAAAGCCTGGTGTGCTTATTGTTCCTTTACAAGGGGATCTTTTTTTTTTTTTTTTTTTTCCCTCTCTGGGTGGGACATTTGCCCAATATATTAAGCAAATTCCTTTGCTGCTTATTTGCAAGTGAGAAGTGATCTTTAATACCCAGGCAAAGAAGTGTGAGCTCACTTAGGCGTGCCCTTGGTTTATTAGCTCACAGCATCTCAGGGATACAGACCGCATTCATGATGTTCTGCAGTTTTGGTATTAGAACATGAATCAAGCCTCCTGGTATGGAGATGGAATGCTTCTGCCTTTTGATCTTTCAGGCATCCTTGATGAATCTGCAAGCTACTGAACTACTTATACAGCTGTAAAGGTAGCTTTGCCACTTGTTATATTGGTTGTTTTAGTAGCTCTCTTGGTGTAAGTCTATTCTTGTGTGCAAACAGTACCCATCTTGCATTTTCCTGGTACTAGCAATAGTAGTTACAAAATAGTAGCCATATAAAAAGTTAAAGTGAACATCTTGGAGATAGCAACTGCAGACTGAAAAGGGCATTCTCTTCTCAAGTACTTTAGAAAAAGTAATTACATACTATACTATATGAAGTTTAGACTTTCATGTCATCCTCATTATTTGTTATGTACATTTTACCTTGGTGTGCTCTCATCCAGAATACCGGCATACTTTGAATGTTTAAAATGTTTTCTTATTTCAGCCAAAGTAAATTCAAATGTTGTCATTTGGACATTACTTTTTCATAGATCTGACTAAATTTCTGTAGATTTGTGTTTACCATTATTGCAACATTATCCTGTTGATATTTTATTTATCAACCTACACATTTCAACTGCTGCTATAAATGTTTTTTTTGTATGAATTGCCAGCATATAGACCAATTCACATGAGAATGAATGGTATTCAAAGTTTATTGGTATTATTATAATTAGCTCTAAAGGATTATGTTCTTCTAAATTCCAAAACTTTAATGCTAATAAAATGTTCTAGCAGCTACATTTGCCTAACAGTAAGTTTTATTTTTACATTTCATGCTTGTACTGATTGGCATCTCCACTCTCCAAGTAAACATGACAGATCATAAAAAGAAAAAGAAAAAAGGAATACATTTGACTGAGAGGTTTTCTTTTCTCGCTTTTTTCTTTTGCTTTTGATTTGAGTTTGGTTAAAATAATGCATTTTTAAAAAAACTAATAAAAAATTTCTCTAACTTGTCAAAGTCTTTTTCAGATCACTGCACAACAAGCATTTAGGAAAATATTGCTATGCAGACAGTAATGTTCTTATGATAATTAAGATATGGATTCTGATAAACTGACAGAAAGAAAATGAGAAAGTATTAAAATATTCTCCAAAGGGCCCATCAGAACAATGTGGGTTGAAAGAGTTTGAAATAAATAACAGATGATTTTAGAAAATATTTAGCTAGCAGAACCCATATTTCATGTGTCTATATAGATATATATATATATATATATATATATATATATATATATATATATATATATATATATATATATATATATATATATACACACACACACACACACACACACACACACACACACACACACACACACACACATATATATATATATATATATATATATATATATATATATATATATATATATGTGTGTGTGTGTATGTATGTGTGTGTTATAATTCTAAAGGTAAAATAATTTACAGAGCATTAGATTATGATTTAGTGTGTTACTGAACCTTGTGATTTCATAGTATCAGATTTTACAACGGAAATAATTTAGACATTTAGGTACACTTATTCATGTGGTATATAATCTTGTGTTTTTAAACTTTCTACAGAGAAGCAATAATTCAATCCTAGGGCTTGATTCCAAAAAGTTAATAGAATTCGGCCAATTGTGATGAGTTCAGTGCAAAATTTGTGGTAAGTCAAGTAATATACAAATGCGCCCTGGTATAATGGACATAACCCATAAAGATGCAACAAATAACCAGTGATGTCAGCACAACTACACTCAGGTATTGTAAAATGGTATTCTAAAGAAAAGTTGTCCATAAAGTAACGTTTTTGCATTAGCAATGTACTTGTGTGGCATGGAGGCAACCTCAGCAGAACATGTTAGTAATAAGTGGAAAACACTGACTGAAGACAAATGTACATCAGCAACAGTCCCGTAAAACCTCAAATGTCTGCACTATGTTGCGGATATCATCACAAAGCACAGACGTATATATACGCACATATCCATTACCATTTGCCAAATCCATCCTAATCTGCAAAAATTTAAGTAATAAATATTAATTGTGTCAAAGTGGCACACAGAGACATATCGCCAGTAGTAACTTTAGATAATGATGGGTGCATAACTTGTCTGGAGAACACAAGTAACACACACACAAGGAAATAAGGTGATAGCAAAGCAAATGTGGGGTGTTGGTGAAGAAGAGGAGCACACAAGAGGGATGACTGAATAGGAAGTTCAGAGGAAAATTCAGAAGGGCATGGATCAAATTTTTTTTTGTGGGAATATGCCCCATCACTTTTTTTGAGAATAGAAGGTATGGAAAAGACACAGAAAGATGAGGTAGATTTTAGTGTGTGTACAAACGTATTACAAGTATTATAAGACATAATGGACAAAGGTCGGTAATATACATAAAGGATAGGTGAGGTACTCAGACAGTACACATATGGATTGTACAACATGGGTTAAGGAAAAATGACAAACAGGGTAGGGATCCATATCAGTCATGGTGCACCTCAGTGCTGAGATGTTGCAGACTGTGTGTCAGTCTTTCCAAAGGGAATACAACAGATAGTAGGCATGCAATACAAAACACCAAATGGGGATTGCTATCATGGCAGTACACAATTACCATTATCATCATCCACTAAGCTGTTGGCAGTGCAAGTGTAAACCAAGCAACAGCAAGGCTGAGTAAATCCAGCAAAAGAAACACAGGAACAGAAAAGAAGAGGTCAGATTAGAACTTCCAACCCTGAATATAGTAAGTACAAAACAAAGCACAGTGCTGCAGAAAAGAGTAATGGGGCTATGTAAAAAAACACCAACTATACATACCACATATTGGGACAAGAGAAATGGGATCCCAATGTCAAAGAAGACATTCCATGCCAGAGGCAACATAGATGGCATTCGGGTATGCAGTGTAGGTATGTGACATCCAATAATATCACATAAGCCAAACATACAGAAAGCTCATCACACATACCCACATCAGTGACATGCAATGTAAAATTACTATGCAGAAACCACATAGTGATACAGAAACATTACTAAATAGCATATGAACAATGCAAATTAATGCATGAAAGCCTATCCATACATAGCTATGGAGGAGGCATAGAAATTATGTCTGGAGAATGCACAACACACAAGTAAAACATGAATACAGAAGGAAACATCACAATGATCACCACACTGTGTGGCTATACATTGCATGTGTATGGTAGCTTGTCATGGTGCCAGAACGTTGTATAAGATCATACACCTACCTTTCAATGATGATATGTTATACAAAGGAGCACATACACATATACAAATGACATGTATATGTGAAACATATAGCCTAAAGCTGTATAGGGGAAGGGAAATGCACAACATATTTCCATAGTAGTAAGGAAATGCATGCATAAAAATGTAGACACAGAAAAACACAGGACAAGAATATCCAAGAAAAAACATTATATATACATGTGTCCTTAATACAAAATGAACTGCAAGTCCCCTACAAGGTACATGCAACAAAGGGCCAAGGTCTGACACCTGTGCAGTGTGCATTGGTGATGGCTATTAACATGTCTATGTACAATGATCCAAAAAAACACAGTAAATTACAACAAGGAAACAGCAATTAGCATAGGTAAATAACAAAAAATGTAGTACATACTCATGTATACTAACATGCAAACATAAGATAGAAGTTAGCACAATCACCGAAAGTGATAACAATATAACATGTAAATGTGTACGAAGATCAAAAGACAGACATAAACACACAGCTATGGCAAACCATCTGTGGAAGAATAACTCAGTCACAATATTGCATTACAATGGGCAATCTGTGTGTTGTCAGTATTAGGAGCATACAAATGTACAGCCATAAAAAAAAAAAAAAACAATGCAGCTGTAGTATACATAACAAAAACAGGATATGTATGTTGACGTGTAATACACAGCTAAGGTGTACACATGTCAAAACAGAAGCTATAGGCACAACACAGTGGTGTTTGCCATAACAAGACCGCACAATACAGGTAATAATTACTTGTGCCATTTATAAGATAACATTATAAATTTACAAAAGATATTGAAGAAAGTTAATCCTTGACATTAATGCCATAGGGCAAGGAGACTGGCTATGCAATTGTTAACGGCAGAAGCATACATTACAATATTAGAATAAAAATAATTTGTACTACATGGCACACAAATCAGCATTAAATATCACACACAAGGGCAGAGTGCCACTGTGATCTCATGACACACCAGTGTCACTAACAGACAAATACAGTGAAATGTCATGTATGTAAACAGGCATACCAAAAACTAAAATTTACACACCAATGTCTGCAAAATATGCACATATATCACTCATGTGCATTTAGTCATAGGAGAATGGAACTATAGTTGTACGAGTGTGGTATGTTATTAAAATTAGCATGTGTCCCTAACCCTATATCTCTAAAGAGCAGGTTGTAAACACACTCTCTAAGGCCAAAAACAAGGCATCTATGGGACATGATAACCTCCCAGGCTGCATCCTACTTGGGCTCCAACAAGAATTAACAACATCATTGGGTACTTTTTTCATTCATAGTCTAGGCACCAACTTCATCCCAACTGAATGAAAAATGGCCACTGTTATTCCCTTGCACAAAGGTGGTGCTTCCACTGACCCCAGGAACTATAGACCTTTTAGCCTGGCTAGCCTTATCTGCAAGGCCATGAAGCAAATCATCATGAACCTTTTCAACAAAGATATAGGTTATCTACAAATACTTGACCCTACTCAGTTTGGATTTGTCAAAGGGAGATCATGCCTGTTGAACCTGGTGGACTTCTTCAAGACAGTCACCAAGGCCCTGGACGATGGGAAATCTATGCATACAGCCTACCTAGACTTAGCCAAGGCTTTTGATCCTATCACCCACTCAGGCATAATTGACAAACTCATCCAGCTAGGTATCAACCCTTATATCATTAGATGAGTCACTAACTGGCTCTCTGACAGAACACATATAGTCAAAATAGGAGGATCCACCTCTAACAGCATACCTGTAACTAGTGGGGGATCAGTCCTGGGACCTCTACTGTTTGGAATGTATTTCTCTGAAGTGCAAGCAAAAACTAAAGGTCTATGACTGACAAAGTTTGCTGATGACTGCAAACTGGGAGTGGTCTTAGAATCTCCAAATGATGTCAGCATCCTACAAGAGGGTCTTACACAAACAAATGATTGGTGCCAAAGTCATGGCATTAACGCAAAAAAATGCATCATCATCCCTTTCGGTAAGAGAGATGTTCCTGCTAACTACCACATCAATAGCAACACCCTAAGTACGCATTCAGTGGTGAGAGACCTGGGTAAAGAGCTTGACAGCAATCTTAAGAAAACTCAAACTCACCACACGCAGGGTGAGAATAATTAAACTTAAAACTGTTATTTCCACAAGAAGATGTGAATTTTGTATCAAGTCTCAAAAGGAGTAGTGCTTTTATTCCTTCGTATCATAAGAAGGTAGTAGTATTTGAGTCCTTATTTGAAACAGAATTTATGAAACAAATAAATAAGAATGAGAGTTATACTGACAATCTCAGTAAACATGAAAGGGAGGTATTACATAAGATGAAAAAGGACAGGACGAGTAGAATTATGAAACCGGATAAAGGTGGTGGGGTCATGATTATGTCAAATCTTGACTATAGTTTAAAGATGTTCGGGATACTCGATGACCCATACACCTATTCCAGAGTTTCTCATAACGAGATTAATAACGCTTATTCAAAGATTGATATTGAGTTGTTTGATGTTTTTTTCACAGGATGTGATAAATGGAATTGAGCTTGAATTTTTGACTGTGGTGGATCCCATCATCCCTATGATTTTCAGTATCCCCAAGATTCACAAGTGTGTACATGACCCACCATTTAGACCTATTGTGGCAGCTAGGGTTCGAAGATAGAACCTATAGCTGCCTTTATTGATCATTACACCAAACCTATCATTACTACAATGGATCACATTTTGAAGGACTCTTGGCATTGTCTTGAGATGTTATGGGATGTTGTTTCCATTGACAATGTGATTTTTTTTTACTATAGATATAGCGGTGTTAAAGCCTTTGAAGAATGCCTTTTTACTTCAGGTATTATACCTAATGCGAATGTTAATTTTTTTAACAATAAAAGTAAAAGAAACAATTGCTCTGGTACAAGACAAACCCAAAACTCCATAAATACTCCAAAAAAAGGAAGTCAAGATGCTGAGAGTGAGTTTTGTACTTTAATATTCCACAAATAAAAAAGTGATGATAGGTTAGCAGTTTCACAGTTACCTGCTTTTTCAGACCTTAATACAAAGTAACACTCCATAAAAATCATTTAAATACTCTAAACAACCAATAAAAAACAACATAGTTAATGAGGCAGACCTCTCTTCTTAAGAACAGGTATTTAAAGACACAGTACTATTAAGACCAGGAGGGGCATATGCTTTAAAATCAATAATCCATCTTAATTCCATACATTCTTTTCATTAGACAGATCACCTTCTCTTAAACTATCATGCATTCTTTGTAGAACTAAGAACTTAAAACTATGATTGCAGCCTTCCTCCATTACATGTTTTTAAAGCATATGCCCCTCCTGGTCTTAATAGTGCTGTGTCTTTAAAACCCGTTCTTAAGAAGAGAGGTCTGTGTCATTAACTATGTTGTTTTTTATTGGTTGTTTAAAGTATTTAAATGATTTTATCTAGTGTTACTTTGTATTAAGGTCTGAAGAAGCAGGTAACTGCGAAAGCGCTAACCTATCATTACTTTTTTATTTGTGGAATATTAAAGTACAAAACTCACTCTCAGCATCTTGACTTCCTTTTTTTGGAGTATTTATGGACTTTTGGGTTTGTCTGGTACCAGAGCAATTGTTTCTTTTACTTTTATTGTTAATTTTTGTTTACTGGTACCATGGCTGAGAGTTTGAGTCAAAGGAAGGAAGGTTTGAATGAACAAATGCAGAATGGTATGGAACCATCAAGAAGGACTTATACTAAACAGAGACTCAGCACCACTATGTCTGCTAACACACTTATGTGTGTTAATTTTAATGATGAAGCTATAGCAGATGTGAGTATAGACTATAATGAAATGGCTATGTTTAAAAAAGCTCTCAAAGAGCTAGAAGACAAGTTGTATAAATATAAACATTTATTGTGGCAGCGATATCATTTTGAAGCTGCCATACACTATAAAATACTTCCAAGAGGGCTTTGAGTGCTCAAGATGCCCTTGTATGGTGATAGCCTACCTGAGCTCTTTAAGAGATGGCAAGTTCTGAATTTACAATTGAGCTTGGACTATGTTGTACTTTTGAATGATTACTTTCTCTTTGAAGAGGTCACCCTGGCAAAAGATATTGATGTTTTGACTCTATATCTATCTAACTCCTTCAAGGAAGAAACATATGGGCAATTTTCTACTAGAGGTTTCCTTTTATGAAAGGAAGCTAGGAAAAAGAGAAAATCAAGAAACTATGGAGAGATTACATTGATTTCTGAGACGGCAAAGTATTCTCTTGGCCGAGGAGCAATGCACCAATAGAGGAAGCAGGAGAAGGTGTAACGTCATCGGAACTACGTTTGCCGACAAGAGGGAAGTCTAACATTGAGGGAGTACAAGCCAGTATGTCGCAAGCGTCTTAGCAATCAGCTGCCATGAAAGATAAGCGTACAGGGCATACAATCTTGGCTCATGCGCAAACAGTGGATGTGTTACTTTCAAAGGATATACTTGCAGAAAAGGGAGTACAAAACAGTACCTCTAATGCTCGAGAACAGATCTTGCAAGATATTGACTGCAGTAAGCAACACACAGATGGGCTAGGTGTTTTTTTTTACCTTAGCTAACAAAACGAGCGCTGAAGGAGAAGTAAGTACTGTAAATTGTGTAAATGCTAATACAGAAGCATTTATTTCTGAAACGCCTATGAATGACAACAATGGAGCTATGTGTGATAATATGAAAAAACCATTAAATTCCATAAATGATATATCTTCTGAGACTAATGTAGTAGACGGTACTAACTTTTGTGGTAGTGTTACAATAACTGACCCATTTTCGGATGCACTAGTAGAACCTGTAGTGTGACCGAAAGTACTTAGTAAACTGGGGGTACAGGCAGTACTGGACATGAATAATTTAAATAGTAGACTCTCTTCAGCTTTTTTAGAAAAAGCACTACCCATAAGACAATAAAAATGTGCAGGAAGATCGCGCAGTCGCAAGAGAGGGATGAGATTGAAAACAGACCCTCCAGTACAATTGAGAAGTCAGACTGTAACAGGCCCTTCAACAAGGAATCGCACATAAGTAATTTGGTTTTTAATTTATCTTCAGTTGAACTCAGTGAAGAGCAAATGTCAATACTAAATAAAGGACTGTCTTGTATACCTGCAACTAAAATGGATTTAATAGAGACAACAATAGAACTGAAGGTGTTTGCTAGGAATACTATGCTTAAAAGTATTTATTTGAATGATGCTGCTACTGCTAATGATGTTTGTGTTTTTAAAAACCTAGTACGTTGATACCTGATAATTCTCCGGCTATGGAAGCTTTTGTTAAAATCTGTGAAGATGATATAAGGAGAAGTTTTTATGAGAATAGTAAACTTGGTGATTTTAATTTGTCTTTTAAAGAACATGAGGCTTTAAATTTGTTAATAAGAGCTGACCACTTGATAATAAGACCAGCAGATAAAGGAGGGGGCATTGTTGTTTTGACAGACTGGATTATCTTAACAGAATGCTTGACATGTTATTTGCTGATACTGTCTATGTAGTTTTACAGAAATATCAGATCAATGGTATTATAACTAGATTAAATTTCTTTATATGTGACTTGTTAATGAGAGATCAAATAGATTATTCTCTTTATACATACTTTTCTGTGGAACATCCTACCATATCAGTTGTCTATGGGTTACCTAAGATACATAAAAATCCTTTGAATCCTCCGTTTAGACCGATAGTATCGGGGAGAGGTTGGCTCACCGAACCTCTGTTCATATACGTTGAGAAACAACTTATATGTATTTTAGATACAGTAGGAACTGTATAGAGAGATAGTAAGCAATTTCTAGAACAACTTTATGTCTGGGCTAAAGAGCGAGATGAGCCAACTATTAAAGAAGCGCTATTTGTTACGCTAGATGTAAACTCTTTATTTACAGTTATTCCTAATGAAGAAGGAATAGAGAATATGAGACCGTTTTTGGTTAAAGAAAGCACATATGGTAACATGAAAATCAATTTGATTTGTGCCCTACTGGAATTGATTCTAGAAAACAATGTATTCTTATTTGAATCTGACTATTTTCTCCAGATAGTAGGAGTAGCTATGGGCACAGCATGTGCAAATTTGTATGCCAATTTAGTACTTGCATATTGGGAGAGAGAGCTTGTTTTCAGTAAAGATGTATTTAAGCAGAATGTGACTTTCTACAAACGTTTTGTGGATGACATCTTTTTTATTTGGCATGGCAATATGGAAAGACTTGAAGAGTTTGTATCTTATTTAGAAAACAGTACCACTTATCTATCATTTAGCATGCAATACTCTAGGGAACGTATTAGCTTTCTTGATACTATGATAAATAAAAGCATGCTAGGGAATCTCTCTACTAAACAGCATAGGAAGAAGTGTAGAAGAAACAACATTTTGCACAAATCTAGTAATCATCCAAAACACACTACCAGGAATGTAGTGTTTAATCAAGTACTTAGATGCAAGAGATTGCATACAGATACAGATTCACTACAAGAAGCTCTTAATATACTCAAGATTGATCTTATGGACGGAGGCTACAAAGGAAAGGAGATAGACAGTGCCATAGAGAAGATGGATGCAATGGATAGTAGTAAAGTGAAACCCTACTTTTCAGAATCCACTCCAATAGTGGATGAAGGATCTGTAGTTAAGGAGGTTAGTTCAGGCAGTAGCATATGCCTTACATATTCTGGAGGAGTGAACAAAGTTTGTGACATTATTAAGCATAATTGGCCTATTCTGTTAACAGATGAAATAATTTGTAAGGTGATAGAATCAGAACCTAGATTTAGCTTCAAGAATTGTAAAAATTTGAAACAACGACTCTGTTATAAGCATGATAGGCATCATGTATATACTATGTCACAACGTATTGGTACTTATTGTTGTAGGACATGTAAAGTGTGCCCTAACATTTGGACAGCCCATACAGTTATACATCCAGTGACTAAGAAATGTATAGATCTTTCATTATATGCAGATTGTTGTACAATAAATATAGTGTATATGGCTAGATGCTTAGTTTGTGAATGTTTCTACATTGGTGAAACAAATCGTATGTTAAAGGAAAGGGTATTAGAACATCTTAATGACATACGCAACAAGAAATGTACCAATGCACTAGCCAAACATGTAATGGAGGCAGGCTGCAATCATAGTTTTAAGTTCTTAGTTCTACAAAGGATGCATGAGAAGGTTATCTGTCTAATGAAACAGAATGTATGGAATTAAGATGGATTATTGATTTTAAATCATATGCCCCTCCTGGTCTTAATAGTGCTGTGTCTTTAAAACCTGTTCTTAAGAAGAGAGGTCTGCCTCATTAACTATGTTGTTTTTTATTGATTGTTTAAAGTATTTAAATGATTGTATGGAGTGTTACTTTGTATTAAGGTCTGAAGAAGCAGGTAACTGCAAAAGCTCTATCCTATCATCACTTTTTTATTTGTGGAATATTAAAGTACAAAACTCACTCTCAGCATATTGACTTCCTTTTTTTGGAGCAATTTTTTAACAAACCTGATGGAAATTGTATTGAAAAATAATTTCCTATTCTTTGAAGGAGAATACTACCATCAAATTACAGGTGTTGCGATGGGGGTGAAATGCACCCCTGTTTTTCCAAATGTGGTTTTACTAGAATGGGAAAAGGAAACAGTATTTAAGTCCGGGTTTATGTCCAAAACTAGTAAATACTTAATATTTTTGGATGATATACTGGTTTTGTGGGCTGGGACTGACACAGAAATTGAGGAGTTTGTATCCTTTTTGAATAGTAGCACAGGCTTCTTGTCCTTTACCCACAGACATAGTAGTGATGAGACTGATTACTTGGACATACTTTTTAAAAAAAGAAGGAAAACTGATGTCCACCATTTTTATAAAACCGACACATTCAAATGTGTTGTTACATTATGATAGTTGCCACCCTCCCCACCAAAAACGGGGAGTTGTGAAAGGTCAGATATGTAGGTTATCGAGGTTGATTAGTGATGACAATGATTTTAGTAGTGAAATATATACACTTATCAGGATGTTTATGAACAGGGGTTATCTCCTTAAAATGTTGCTCAAGATTAAGAAAGAGATTTACAAAAAAAGATCCACTGTTTTTTTGCCCTATTTTAGGGTCCACGGTTACATCTACTAAGGCCATGACAGTATCCCGTACAGGTAGCAATGTGATGGTGTTGAATTAAAATCAGGATTGTTCTAAATTTTTAACTATTTTGAATTCAGCTTGGGACAAAAGGTTTGACATGGAACTTAAACAGAGGTTGGGTGACAAGCCAAAAACTGTGTACATTAGAGGTAGGAACTTAAAAGACATTCTAGAGCAGAATGTGATTAGACCAAGTGGAATATACAGGTCTAGAATGTATAAGTGTGGTTGTTGCAGCTACTGCAAATACATTAATGACGGCGCTTATGTGGCAGTGGAGGGCTACCACCGAACCTTGGAATGCCCTGGGTGGGGTACTTGTACTACGGGAAACATTGTGTACATAGCATCTTGTATCACATCCTCAGCATTTTATGATGGAAAAACTATACACAGATTAAGAGACAGAATTGCTGAGCATGTGAGGGACATCAAGAATAGGAAAGTTAGCAGTGCACTATATAATCATTCTGCAGTTTGTTCCAATTTTAAAAGATTTTTGTTTTTTATTATTGACAAGGTTGAAAAGAACGAAAGAGGGGGCAATACTAAAATTATTTTGGAGTTGTGTGAAACAAAGTGGCAATTGAGATTAACTGCCAAAAGTCCACCATGCATTAATGATAACATCTCGATTGCCCTTCTATTGAAACCGAGATCTATGATTATATAGATACATCAGTATTGTTGTTTTAACATAAACTATTCATTGCACCTTTTCACATTTCGGGGCACACCCATATGTATTAGTTTAATGTGAGTGTTTTTAAATTTCTGTGCCATTGTTGTTTTAAACTTTATTTTGCTTCTGTATTAATTACTACTTTTTAACCTAGGCAACAGTCAGTTAGTACTTGTAATGTCATCTGATTTCTAATATATAAAGGAAGTGATGTGTTTTTATGATGACTCTGAAGAAGCCTAAGATTTACAGGTAAAAGCACTCAGTCACCAAATGGTGTAATAAAGCAGTGTTTTCGTTCAATGACCAATGTGGTTTGCCCTTCATTTTTTGTTTTTAGTGATTTGGTTGACAGCAGTCTTACCTTTCCTCACCATGTCTCTACAGTAGTAGGAAGGGTATTCTATATTGCTCATCTCACAAGTAAGGGCATTAATTCCAGAAAAAAAGAAGTTATAACCTCCCTGTACTCTTTCCTCATCAGGCCAATAATTGAGTACAAAGCCCCTTTTGGTATGTACCTTTCCAAGCACCTGCAGCAATTGGAGAAACCACAAAGGTTCCTCACAAGGAAAATTCAAGGTCTTCAGCATCTGTCCTATGTGGATCATCTGAAATCACTACCACTTTATTTGTTTCTTACAGACTACTCAGAGGTGGTCTCTACCTTGCATATAAGGCAATCTTTGACCCTGCTCTATTGGAAATGCTACATATCCACAAGTCAAATGATACATGGGTTACTAGCTCTAAAGACCTTAACCTGGTATGTGACATTAATAGAACCTGCTGGAGGGACAGATTTGTCTCCCAGAGGTTACTACACCTTTAGAACAAACTCCTATGTCATGCCGAACAGAGAACCTCATTGGCCCTCTTCAAATGCAATCTGGATGACTGGATGGGTAGCCATAAATTCACCCTGAGGGTTCCACCTGTGTCCCTCTTGGATATGGGCATTAGATGCTGATCGTGGAAATAAGGGTAAGACTTGGATAGACTTGTAAGGGCCCTAGGGCCATTAGCCTAGTAACTTCCAATGATCCTATGATTCTATGTGTACTGTACCACACTTGCTTATGGCATAACTTTCCCAAGTATTCATATGATCATTGCCAGCAGGACAAGTGTGTCACAGTGGCAGACTGTTAGCTGTGTCATACATATCTGCTACATACACTGGCAGACTGGATGAGAAATAATAATGCTATGGTCCCCTGCACGTAGATGTAGCAAGCCACATACGGAGTGCAGGAATACATTACCTGCTTGTCCATAACATTGTCTGCAGGAATGACAGCATCTGATGATCACATGACACAAAGGTGATAATATCTGTGACACATTTTAACATGTGTCATAATGCAGCAATAATACATAGCCCCATACAATCTGACTTGTGAAGTGTGTATTATAAGGTACATCTTTAAAGTATGACTGCGGTATAGGAGATATGCAAAAATGTGTATTTAATGCTTAAAAATAGCTGACTAGGAGCACACCATAGTGGCAGCATTACATGATTGGATCACATAGAGAATAGTTACATTCCAGAGAGCCTTACCTGATGGCATTGAATATCTAGAATGATCTCCTAGAAGGAATTGCATATGGCCTGTGCCAAGTCCTGAAAGAACTTGTTCATCATGTCCTTCATCCAAGTTTGAAAATGTCAGTGATGACATCATGAATTTGATTCCTCACGTTTTCTAGCTAGCATAGTGGAGAAGACCATCACTGTCCATCAGCGGAAATGATGGCACATGCTAGTACCAATCCCTTGTCATTGTCATCATCATCCTGGTGTCACCTCTGGTCCTCGAGTCAGACTATTGGAAGAGGTTAAGTGTGTTGTGTTCTTCTTCGCTGGATGGGTGGACTGGTACAGATCCCACACTCTCTAACATGACAATATCTGTGCATCCTTACATATTCCAAAAAGAGCATTAACAGTAAATAAAAAAAAAAAAAGCACAGGTAACAATATAAATAATTCATACAATGTGTACAATATCTAAGTCTTATGTATGTGATGCATTACTGAGAATTAATCAATCTGTACTGCTCTTCCTAAAGCATGCAAGACATCAAACACTAAAATATTACAACCTGTGTATTATGTAACTCAATTTGTAATGAAAAACATATTTGCACTACATCCATGTCATATGTAATGAATTCACAGTGTCAAATAATATCATCATCTCATTATGTAGAAACAAACATGATGTACATCATGTGACAGTGTAGGGTCTGCCACTAGCACAGTTGATTAAGAAAACCTGCCAGTAATAATATATGTATTAGAAATGTAATAGAACAGAGCTATGAGACACCAGAGTACATGAAGAACAGCATATGAAAAGGGCTATAAAGGAGGACACACACACATACCCACAAACACCAATATCATGATCTATTTGTATGTAAATCACATGGCAAGGACTGTGACATTCCACACTGGCCAATAATCAAGGAGCCTGAATCCTCACCACTGACACTGGAGAGGGATGTTCACTTGAAATACAAATGGATACACTCAGTATTTCCTGATGCAGAGCTCTCTGCATCAAGCACAATTTCCCTTAAGAGCACACAGGGAACATAGCCCGGGGTTTGGGTGTCTTTATATCTGTCTCCCTCTAGGTCCCCAGTAAGAATCCCCACTGGTACAGGTGTAGAGCTAGGTCCACAGCCAAGTGACCAAGCTAAGTCCTCTACCACTCTCTCTGTAAAACCAGTGTTTTGTGTCCCTGCTCCAAGTAGCTGACACATGCACACTGTGAGATTTGACTTTTCATACACACACACACACACACACACACACACACACACACACACACACACACATGCACACACCTGGGAAGGTCTGGCACAGATTTACCTGCTGTGCCCCCTTCTACCCAGAGTATAAGGTAGTTATCCCTGCCACCAGACACTTGACAATCAGCTGCTCTAAGACCCTTAACATAGGGTGTCCAATTACACTGTGTAATATTAATAATAATACAAATGTTATTGACCAAGACAGCTAGACCTTCTGGAGTGGCGCACACAGTGTCACCAATAAGTATAAATACTCTCAAAGGTTCAATACATTCTAAAAGGACAAGTCACAATACAAAGTTTAAAATATTTAATAATAAATAATAAAAGAACATGAAATTACTGAATATATATTTACAGTAAACCACAGAGTTCAAATCACAGGAAATATTTAAATTAACATTGATGGATAGACTCAGACAAATAAAAAAAATAATATCTAAACTAAGCTTCACTATATTTTCCTGACTGAATCTAGGATAATTGCTATTTCCTACTTACTTGATAGAGTAAGGCAGATGATGTGGTTATTGTAGGTGTATACTGTTGAAAAATTGAGATATATAGACGCATATACAAACTGATGAGGACAGTCAAATATAAACATACACAAAGTTATGCAAGTCTGTGAGTATGTTTGTTATTACACAGCTATATATATGTGTGTGTGTGTGTGTGTGTGTGTGTGTGTGTGTGTGTGTGTGTGTGTGTGTGTGTGTGTGTGTGTGTGTGTATGTGTGTATATATATATATATATATATATATATATATATATATATATATATATATATATATATATATATATATATATATATATATATATATATATATATATATATATATATATATATATATATATATATACATATATATATATATATATATTTTTTTTTATTTAACATTTGTTTACCGGGAAAGTCCAACTGGGATGCAGCCAATTTTCAGCGGAGGCCTGGGGAAAAAAGCTCCAGAGACATTTGACAAAATCACATAATGATTACTACATTTCAGACATTACATAGCTGAGTACATCCTTCCAAAGATATAAGACAACACAAGACAATAGTTGCATTAAATTACAGTTAGTATAATATGACATATAATATACAGAGGTTGAACATTCTTACAGTATTACATTTAGTGGCAAGCAAGTTTAAACTGTGTAGCACATTTACAGTCACATTTCATGTAGGTCTAGATAGTAGGGCAGGGGTTATTTAAAACAGCCATTTGAACAGGGGAAAGAGGTGAGAGGAGAGGAGTTGATAAATATAGATGGACAGATATAATATAAGATGATAATATTTGAAGGGAAAACGGAGGGTAGCATATATTAGGTGGAGAAGGAGCTATTGTTATAGTTGACAGGAAAAGTGATAGTTGAGGGGTTTGAAGTTTTTAGGGGAGAGAAGTTGAATATATTTTAGATACAGGGGGCATGAATAAGAAGTAGAAGAAGTGAATCTGTAAGTTGAGATATATATATATTTTTTTATATATATGCATATATATATATATATATATATATATATATATATATATATATATATATATATATATCTTTATGGGTATAGTGTGGTAATGGTTTGGTTAGCTAAAGACCTTGGGAATACGATTTAGCCAGAAGTAATACATGGGCAAAGCCATTTACTGTTAATGAAGCTCCTAAGTAGGTTTTTAAATTTAGTTGGGTCAGCAGTAGTTATGATAGCCTGTGGTATGGTATTCCAAAGTTTAGAGATGTAGTTAGAGTAGACGGAGTCACCGGCTGTGTTGGTGGGTTTTGTTACCTGTAGTAGGGATTTATTTGAGATTGGAGGACTCTAGTATTGGCATAGGGGTGGAGCAGCTTTTGAAGGAAAGGTGTTTTTTCAGGTTGGTGCACCAGTCTGTGGGCAGTAAGGAGTTGAGTATAGGTTAGGTGATGGGGTAGTTCTAGCCAACTGAGTTGAAGTAAGGCAAAGCAGTAGTGAGATGTGTGGGGGAGTTACTAGGAAATTTAGATATTTTTTTGTAGCGGGTTTCTAGTCTGACCAAACCAGTTTTCTTTACATTGTTGAAGACTGAGAAAGCATATAGCAGGGTGGAGAGTAGGTGTGTTCTGGCAATAGCCTGTCTAGTGGTTACTGTGAGGAAAGGATTGAGTCTGTACAAAGCACCTAGATTTGTGTGTGTCATTTTGATGGACTAGGAAATATCAAATCTCAATTTGTTGTCTGTTAGCACACATAATAATTTAGCTTGATCAATGATCAATATAATGGTATTATTGGAATAATGTATTTGGAATGGAATTGTTGGGTCACGTGATATGGTGGGGTGAAATAACATGAGTGAGCTGACTGCATGCATACATGTGGGGTATAGACATCCTGCACACAGCCTGCAACAACTATCTCTCTAACCTGTATCTCTCAATAATTTCGTGGTCACAGAGCAGGCTTAACTGTAGCCTGGGTCTGTACCCTACTGCCCATACATGTCAAGCAGAGCACCTCTTTGGCCCTCTTCAAAAGGAACCTTGATGATTGGATGGGAGAAAGGAAATTCACCACCGGGGATCCAGGGAAGTAAATAGTGTGGGAAGAAATAGCCAGGTAATTGCTATGGCTAGGCTTGTATAGGCCCTAGGGCCGAAAGCCTAGTACCAACTTATGAACTGGCTGCCTTTTGGAATGCATTGGCAGACTGCCCTCCATTATTGCTTGTAGTATTCCTGAATCTATAGGATGCTTAGAAAGTCAGAGGAAATTCTAAAGTAAAGTAAGTAAAACTTTACTCTGCCAAGTATTTTCACAACAGTGCTGATGCACTAGTTTGTCACATTTTATTGTCACTAGGCACACGCATTGCATTTTAGAATCTGGCAGGCAAGTGCAGAGTCTGAAATTATCCTGTGCTGAACAAATTATTACTT
>NC_056744.1:685297684-685357684 GCF_019279795.1 Protopterus annectens | reverse complement strand
TATGTAGCCTGTGGAGAGGGCTGTTTTAACCTGTGTGTCTATGATTTCAGGGGCTCTACATTCTTCTGGTATGATTATGAGCCCTTTTGGGGGTGAGAGGGGGTGAAGTTTGCACTGAACCTGTCTTCCAGGAAGTTGGCGATATTGGTCGGTTCAGTTTATTTTGTGCCATTCAGCACTAACTCCGAGCAGATCTGTGCATTGCCACTTAGATTCTTGACATAGCTAAAGAATGCCTTGTGGTTATCTTTGGAGTCCTTGGCAATTTTTCTTTCGAAGCTCATCTTGGATGATTTTATGAGGGATCATAGTTTCTTGCTGATACTGAGCAGGGCTGTCTTCCCTTCTTGGGATTTTACTTTTTTCTATACTAGTTTCCTCTTTCTGTTGTATAGCTTGTTTATGGCAGGAGTCCACCAGACTGGTTTAAGGTTTCCTTTTCTTGGAGGAGTGAGTCTTGGTTTTGCTTGGGATAGCACAATCCATGCATTTTTGTAGGTGCCTGTAGAATGCATTAGTAAAGGATTTTGCAGCTTGGACAGCATTTTCCTTTAGCATGGGGGCTTTGAAACTTTCCACCTCGGTCTTAAATAACGTGAAGTTTGCTTTTGAAAAGTTTTTCACAGCAGTTTCCTTGTCTGTGGGTGGGGGCGGAATGTGGGTATCCAGAGTGATTTGTTTATGGTCAGATCTAACCAGCGAGGGGTTGGCCTCTGGTGTGGAACACCGGTCACCCATGTTGGTGATGACCAGGTCCAATATGTTATCACCTCTGGTGGGAGTGTTGACCAGTTGATCCAGGGCATTTGAGTTTATACATTCTAGGAAATGTTGAGCAAGGGAGTTAGTACTTGAGTAGTTCTCTCAGTTAATATTTGGGTAATTGAAATCACCCAATATTAGGGTGTTTGGAAGGACCTTTATGTTTCCCAGTGTTTCCAGAAATGTGGAATGGGGGTCCTGGGACATGGTGGGTGATCTGTAGCAAGCTACAATTTGATTTGCAGTTTTGCCCATTGTTAGTTGCACGTGGATGATCTCTGAAGCATTGTGCTGTGCCACTAACCTGGAGGTGTGGGTATCCTTGATGAATATAGATACAGCCCCGCCGTTTGTATTTCGGTCCGGGTTCTGTGGCCAAAATGTATGGTATGAGTTGTAGCCTGGTAGTGCTGGGGTGCTCTCTGGAGCCTTAAACCAGGTTTCTGTTACTGCACTTATATCAATTTTCTCCATACTGAAGAGTGCCTCAAGTGCGTGCATTTTGAGGTTTAGACTTCTGGCATTGAGTAGCATTACCCTCAGTTTTTTGTTACTTGTGCTATTTACGGCAGTGAGTTTGTCTTTTGAGCCCTGCCTACAAAAGGCATTATGGGGAGGCAAGAGCCTTGGCCAGTATTCGAAATCCTAAGGGTAACAGGTGTAAGCCATCTCTAGTGAAGCAGCGTGGCTTGTCGAGTATGTCATCCCAGGTGGACAGACATTGGATACCCTTTCAATGACACCAGAAACTTAGCCAATTGTTGAAATTGATAATTCTTTCTTCATACAGTGGTATCATTTTTGGTGAGGGCAGGCTGCTACTCAGGGTCAGGGTCATACAGGCTTGGGCTACGTGATCAGAGAGCTCTTCCATGTCTCTTTTCATGTACTCCAGGGAGGTATGGCTCAGGTCATTCACACCAACATGGAGAATGACAGAGTCATATTTGTACTTGTTCTGGAGTGACCTGAGTGCTTGTGTTATGTGGTGGATCCTGGCACCCACCAGGCAGCTAACAGTAACTATCTCCTTATTCAGCCTAGTGAGTGGGACATCAGTGTGCCTGACTATAGAGTCACCTATTACTAGCATGAGGGGTATGCTATTTTGCCTTAAGGGCTGTGATTGCATGGCACACTGGTTTTGTGAAGTATGTGTTTCATGGTTTGTGTCGGGGGGGGGAGGTTGCTTGGATGTTTGCTTTGGAGGTCTCTGTTGCTTTTGCATATTTTTATTTAGAGCCTCCAAGTATGTGTTCATGTATTTATGTGTGTTTTTTGCCGGTGCTGGTTTAATGGGTCTATGTGAGACTGTTGGTGTGATGCAAGTATTTCCCTTCTCTTCTTGACTGTCTGATCCAGTCTTGGGTTGAGAGAGCTTAGCCTCCAATTTAGCTGTATAATTGCATCTATCGCATGTATTAGTGTTTGGTGCTAGGAGGAGAAGGTTGTCTGTGTACATGAGGCAGTTGTAACATTGCCTCAAATGCCTAGATTCACCAGTTGGACTGGAAAGTACACCTGAAACTGCCCTTTGGACATGCCTGGATAGCTAGAGTAAACTGTTTTACTGATTGGTTGGTAAGGTCGAATAGAGAGGTTTGTCCTTCTGTACAGTGTAGGGGGGTCTAGTGCTAGGGTTTATAAGTGTTTGCTATGAGTTTTGAGCAAGTGCTGGGCTGAGAAATGAATGGCTTGAGTGCTTAAGTTGAAAGTTTGTCTAGTTCCAAGGGAAAAATTGAAGAGGAGACTTTGTGGAACCAGGAATAGTTGCACCCTAGTTAACTGGTGCTGCCCAGCATGCAAAACCGGGCAAATGTGTTTTTTATAGCAGGGAAATGAAAGCGATAGAAATTAGCCCAAAATGGCCAATAAACTACTAATTTCTGGGCCTTCTTCAGGGACAGATAGGCTGCTCAAAGCTCACCTGTCTCACAGGTGAACAGAGAAATTTCCTTCTATCCAAATAAGGTATGGGCAAATACAAAGATTTGGAACACAGCCCCGAATTCAGCACTAACCTGAAAACTGGACTATACTGGCTTAGAAAGGTGGGAAACAAGCATATATATATATATTTTTTTTTTTCAAAAAATAAAGCAGATACAGTCAAAAAATACCTTAAATGCACAGAAAAGGATACGTATTGTTATATATCTCAGATCAGAGTTGTAGTTAATGCCCCTAGTAATAAAGCAGAATGAAACACAAATACAGTAAAAGCAGATGAATAAAGTGCACATTATATATATATATATATATATATATATATATATATATATATATATATAAAACAAAAGAAAACAAATTGATTTAAACAAGTTACCCAATTAACCAGAAAAAAGCTCAAAATTGAGCCCTGTTCCAGCTGTCTTCGATCAGACAAATTCTAACTGCACACTCCTGCCACTAGGGTGCATGGGAACCTTCTCCAAATAAAGATGGCCTGGATCAGTGCTCAGGTTATATGAACAAAGCTAGATTCAGCAGGCCTGAATCTGGTCTAAGCTACAGCAACAAGGTGCACCGATTTCAAAAATAAACAGTTCAACTAAGCAGGCACAATAAGCCTGTGACCAGAAATTCCCAGCTCAGAAGTGCAGAATCCAGCCTCTCTTCCCACAAGAGTGCAGACCACAAATCTTCGTCATGTACAGTAACTGGCCTGAAGCCCAAGTGCTTAAACCAGAACTAATACACTTTTAGAATAGCAGACACTAAGCCTTCAATCAGCAATTCCTAGCTTAGAAGGATGTAAGCTACCTGTCCTGCCACAACAGTGCAGACCACAAACCTTCTTAATGTAAAACAACTGGCATGAAGCCCAAGTGCTTAAACCAAAACACTTAGAATAACAGTTACAATTTAATCAGGCTACTACCAAGCAGTAATAAATGCAGAAGAATAAATAAAATTGAGTACTTTAAAGAAGAGGCAAAATAAAAATAAAGTAGGAGGAAATACAAATACCGTAAAAGCAGATGAATAAAGTGCAATTTTTATTTTTGTTAGTAAAGTGCAAGGAGAGAGGAAGAAAGAATCCAAGTGGGTTGGCCTTCTCAAATCTTCTCTCTGTATTAAGTATAGTGAACACTAGACTCAGAATATGATCGCACAGTACTCGGTTAAGTGAGCAAATGAGATGGACCCAGGAAGATTGTTCAAATACAGACTTACAGGAGGGGCAGGCAATTCCAGAGCCACCAAAACTATTCAGTGAAACAATTATGTATCAAAAAAAATAAAATATAGTACTTTTAAAACTGCAAGTTTGCATTTAACAGAAGACTAAAATACAGTACTGCAAGTTTGCACTTAACTTCAGCTTCTAATGCAGATGATTGTAGCCAACCAAGTCTCTCAGAAATTGAGCATAACATTAATTCTCAAATGTTGTGGCTAGCACTTAAAAGTACAGTGGAAACCCTCTAGACTAACAGTTACATATCAGATAACAAAGAAGTGAGAAGACCACCATCCCCTCTTACAGCAGAGAGACACACAGCACACTATTCAGTGAAGCAATTAGGTATCAGAAAAAATAAAATACAGTACTTTTAAAACTGCAAGTTTGCACTTAACAGAAGACTAAAATACAGTACTGCAAGTTTGCACTTAATTTCAACTTCTAATGCAGGTGATTGTAGCCAACAAAGTCTCTCAGAAATTGAGCATAAAATTAATTCTCAAACTTTGTGGCTAGCACTTAAAGTAGGCTAACAGTTAAATATCAGATAACAAAGAATTGAGAAGACCACAACCCCCTCTTACAGCAGAGAGACACACAACACACTATTCAGTGAAACAATTAGGTATCAGAAAAAATAAAATACAGTACTTTTAAAACTGCAAGTTTGCACTTAACAGAAGACTAAAATACAGCACTGTAAGTTTGCACTTAACTTCAGCTTCTAATGCAGGTGATTGTAGCCAACCAAGTCTTTCAGAAATTGAGCATAAAATTAATTCTCAAACTTTGTGGCTAGCACTTAAAAGAACAGAGGATACCCTCTAGGCTAACAGTTAAATATCAGATAAAGAAGTAAGAAGACCACCACCCCCTCTTACAGCAGAGAGACACACAGCAGACTATTCAGTGAAACAATTAGGTATCAGAAAACATAAAATACAGTACTTTTAAAACTACAAGTTTGTACTTAACTGATTGAGCATAAATCTGCAATGTGCCCAATAATCCATGATAATCCATTGTCGTTTTATTCCAAAATATAATATAGCCACAAAAAATGTTCAAACAGTGACAAAAGACAGCATAAAGCAGTGCTGTTGTCTGTACCAGGCCTCTTACTCAGAAATCATTGGCTAGGAACAGGAAACACAGTCTGGTTTCACCCTCTGGTTTACTTGCAATTACACACTGAAGACACCAGAGGGTGAAACCAGTCTGTCTTTTGTCACTGTTTGAACATTTTTTGCCAATATATTTTATTTTGGAATAAAACGACGATGGATTATCATGAATTATTGTGGCACATTGTGGATTTAAACAAAAACAAGCATTTCTTTATGGCACTGAGTTTTTAGTGCTTAATTACATGTGGAGTGTTTGTTCTTATCTGTTTGCACTGTTTTCTGGGGCATGCACCATAACTGTTGGAAGTTTTATATATATATATATATATATATATATATATATATATATATATATATATATATATGGATTCACTTTAAAAATCTCAAAATACTAAAATCTCGAATGTCAGTATCTCGAGAATATAAACCCAAACATTCACAATATCGAAACCTCAAAAGCATGAAATTCAAAATTGTGACATTTAAATACATCCTCCACCACACAAACATACATACACGTTCCTCCTCACACTACAACAAACCAACAAAACACACACAAACACAACAACACAAATACACACACCTACCCTACATATAAGCAGGGGGGAAGCTGCCCTGCACCTCCCCACGTATAGGCCTGTGCCCCCTACAGCCCCGCTACTTTTATATACTAACTCCGAGGTCGCACTTAAAAGGCAAAGACACTAAACCCACCACTACATACTCTATAGTCCCCTTGCACTAACACACACTACATATGTACAAACACCACCACTCCCAACACTTACACAATCACACCCTTACCTACCTACCCTAACCTACACCTAAAACTTCCCAACACAGTCATATACACTCAAATACCTACCCAACACCCTTAAAAAAAGCACTTACCTGAATCTCCAAATATATCGACACAATGGCAGGAAAACCATATCCCACAGCACACCACACCTTACAAACACAGCAAATCCCACAGACTTCTCCACCACAACTGAGAATTCAACACTTTGAATTTGATGAAGTGCAGTTTTGCTCAACTGTACTTTCAGCATTTTCGTCTCAAGATACTGAAATTTGAGATTTCAGTATTTCGAGATAGTATGTGTGTGTGTGTAAAGATAGATACACACTAGAGAAAACATGCTCTACTTATATATGAAACTGACATGCAGCACAAATGGACAGCTATGGATGGCAAACAGTTTTTATTGTTAAGAATATAACATAGCCATGTACTACACATGTATGTGGAAAATTTGTATCAGTACACACAAAAGTTGCCCATACCAAGCTTTACAATGGAAGTTTTGCCATCTACATCAAAACAGCTTCCAAAAGAAATCTTACAAATATAGGCAATATCATAATATACTGGTTGTGTGATTCCCGTGCCCTGGCCCAGCAATCAAGGAGCCTCAATCCTCACCACTAACACCAGAGAGGGCGTCTCATATAAGAGGAAAGGATAACAAATACAAACAGTAAAGTACAATTTCCCTTAAGTGCACACAGAGATCACAGTCAGTCTGGGGCCGTTTGCTCCTTTGCTCTCCAGGTCCCCAGTAAGACTCCCCACTGGCACAGCTATAGGGTCCAGATCTCAGCCTAGCTGGCAAGCTTACCTCCAGTACACTCTCTGTCCTACCAGTGCTTTCTGCCCCTGCCCAAGTACCTGACACACACACACTTTGAGATAAGTATTTATACAACTACACAGACACTCCTGGGAAAGGCTAACACAGATTCTCCAGCTGTGCCCCTTTAACCAGACTATACGGTATTAATTATTGCCACCACCAGCTAATAATTATCAGTTACCCAAAGGCCCATAAAAGGATGTCCAATTATTACTGTGCAATATTATTATACAATTGGTAGTATAGCCCAGGGCTAAAGCTATAGGAGTGGCTTAGACAGTAAGGTCTATAAATATGCAATGTACTCTAGAGATTAACTTATCTCTACATAAACCAGCCACAGTTGAGGAGGGTTTAAAAATAGTTAATAATAAATACTAAAAACACAAGACAATACTACTACACCACAGTGCCATTCAAGAGTTCAGAGATTACACAGAATTTAAAATAATTCCGTAGTACATTTCTGACATAACAGAAAAACACTTGGTCTAATCTTTATAGTCCTAGCTATTTCTACAAGAAAACATACTTCTAAACTAACTTACTTACATAGAGCAAGGCAGTGCTGAGTTGAATATCAAGACAAAAATGCTTAACAATCTCTGGTTCTCACTGTTTAAATTAAAGCTCCAGTTCTGACAAACATCACATCATCTTTTTCACCCTTCCTGGAGTTCCCAGGCTACACATTAACTGCATTTACATTTGTTTACACTTAGAGCAATAAATGACATTCCACATGTAAATTCTGGTAATTAACTTTAGCCTTAAAACAATAGAAAGAATGTGCTAGCTCAGACAGCCTGACTCCTAGCTCTACAGATCAAAGGATAAATATGAAATATTTTAACTTCAAAAGAAAGATTTGAAATGCTTGACCTAGTTTCCTTACAGCAGATGGCAATGTTGTCACATTGTTGAAACATCATTTCTTTACATTTAAGACACAAGCCTGTATTTTACATTAATATTCACAAATGCCAGAATTATGTATCAAATTCTATTTGACTAGGCTGGCAGCCTTCACCCATCTCTACCAGTCTTCACATCTCTCCCCCCTAGAGAACACAAGCTAGTTTTTCAAGTGACCTTTGATAAATGCTGCTTGAGAGGTTTAGGTCTATCTGAGTGTACCTCACCCCATTTCCTGTCTTGAGAGCCCATCTGCATTGGCATTGCTAATCCCACTGTGGTGCTGCACTGACATATCATACGTATGCAACCCCAGGCTCCATCTTAGCAACTTGGCATTTTGCTGGCTAGCTCTGTTTAACCATATTAGGGGGTTGTGATCTGTCATTATAGTGAATTTTCTTCCATACAGATAAGGCTGAAGTTTCTGCACTGCCCACACTATGGCAGAACATTCCTTTTCTACAGCTGCATGGCATTACTCCCTGGGTTGGAGCCTACGACTGAGATAAACCACTGGGTGTTTTTCCCCCTCTGAAGAAATATGACTAAGTGCAGTCCCCACCCTATGGTTTGAAGCATCCACATGCACAACAAATTATTTGCTATAATCTGGACTGGCTAACACAAGGGATCCTCCCAAAGCTTCTTTAAGCTTCTGGAATGCCTTCTCACATGCTGGGGTCCACACTACCTTATCTGGCCTGTCCTTCCTTGTCAGGTCTGTGAGGGGAGCAGTTATGGTACTATAACTGGGGATGAACTTTCTGTAGTACCCTGCTGTCCCTAAGAATACCCTCACCTGCTTTTTAGTAACAGGTGCAGGCCATGCCTGAATTGCTTCCACTTTGGCAGGTTCTGGCCTTGTTTTACCACTCCCCACTCTATGTCCTTGGTAGGAGACCTCTGCCATACCCACCTGACATTTGCTCGGCTTAATGGTCAACCCTGCCCTCTGTAGTCTGCCCAGCACTTTCCTGACATGCTGAAGGTGCTCTTGTCAGGAATGGCTGTGGATGGCAATATCATCCAGGTAAGCAAGGGAAAACCTTCCTGCTCCTGCTAGGATATTATCTACCAGCCTCTGAAAAGTTGCTGGGGCGTTCTTCATCCCAAAGGGAATCTTTGTGAACTCCTACAAGCCAAAAGGAGTCACAAAGGCTGACTTCTCTCTAGCACTGGGAGTCAAGGGCACCTGTCAATAACCCTTGGTAAGATCAATGGTGGTAAGATACTTAGTCCCACCCAGCTGCTCTAGGACCTCATCTGTCCCAGGCATGGGGTAAGCATTCGACTCTGTGTGACTATTTAATTTTCTGTAATCCACACAGAACCTGGTGCCACCATCCTTCTTTGGCACCAGCACCACTGGGGAGACCCAGGGACTGTTGGAGTCTTGAATCACCCCTAGTTCCAACATCTCCTGTACCTCTTCCCTCAAAGTCTGTCTGACTCTCTCTGGCACCCTGTAAGGAGCCTGCCTGATAGGCCTTTGGGGTCTTGTATCCACCTGGTGCTGCACTAGGTTGGTGCTCCCTGGTCTAGCAGTGAACATGTCCCCAAATTCCTGCAACACTGCTCAGATTTCTCGAACCTGGGTAGGAGATAGCTGCTTGGACATTACTACCTTTTCCACTGAGGTGTAAGCCCAAGCTCACTGAGGAGATCAGTCACCAGATCTCCCTCAGACTCCTCCTGCAATCCACTGCAAATGCTCAGCACAAGGGCCTCCCCATCATGGTAAGGTTTCATCATGTTAACATGGTACAATTTGTATCCCTGACATCAGTCTAGCAGTTCCACCATGTAGTTAACATCACTTACCATTCTTACCACCTTGTAGGTACCCTCCCAAGCTGCTTGCAGTTTGTTATGTCTGACAGGAATGAGATCCATTACCTGCTGCCCCACGGCATACTCTCTAGCTCGAGCATTCCTATCATACCACACCTTTTTTTGTTGTTGGACTTCTGCCAGGTTCTCCTGGGCCAAGCCCATGAGTTCCCTGAGCCTTGTCCTGAGGATTAGGATGTATGCCACAAGAGACTCCTTGTGAGACTCGCACTCACCTTCCCACTCATCTCAAATTAAATCTTGAGGTCCCCTCACCTTATGTCCATACAGCAACTCAAAAGGTGAAAAATCTGTGGACTCCTGGGGAGCCACTCTGTAAGGAAACAACAGATGGTGAAAATATTTGTCCCACTCCCTCTTAAACTGATCTGCAAATGCCTGTAGCATGGACTTGATTGTAGAGTTTACCCTCTCAACAAGACCATTAGTCTGGGGATGGTAGGGGGTGGTCTTCATGTGCTTCACCTCACAGGACTTCCACAGACAAGCCAGCAAGTCTGACATGCAATCGGCACCTCTGTCAGACAGTATTTCTTTTGGGAAACCTACCCTGCTGATAATCTCTAACAAAGCATTTACCACCTTCTCGGCCCCAAAGGAGGACAAAGCCACTGCCTCATGGTATTGTGTAGCATAATCCACTACCACTAGGATATACTTTTTCAATGTGGAACTTGGGGTACTCAGAGGACACACAATATCCATAGCTACCCTCTGAAATGGCTCTTCAATCACAGGCAAAGGCATCAAAGGAGCTCTCACCTTGTCTCCTGCCTTGCCTACCTTTTGGCACTGCTCACAGGTCCTGCAGTACCCTGTTACATCTCTGGAATTTCCAGGTCAATAGAAGTTCTGCATAATATGCCTCTTTGTATGTTTTATGCACATATGACCTGCAAAGGGAATATCATGGGCTATGGCTAGAAACACCAGATGGTAGGCTCTAGGCACTACCAAGTGCTGTACTCTCTCACCTTCTAGCCCTCCCTCAAAGGTCCACTCTCTGTATAGTAACCCTTTGTCCCAGTATACAGATTCCCCCTTTCCTTGAGAATCAGGTGCCTCCCTAGCTACCTGCCTCAGGCCTTGCGATGTAGGGTCTGAGAGCTGAGCCTGTCTCAACTCTCTCCTTGTAACCCTTCCCTGTTCCCCTTCCACAGGAAGTCTGGCATCCTCTGACAGCGGTGCCTCACTGTCAACCTGGGTACTACTATTCACCTCTACCTTTGCAGTTATCCTGTCCAAGGGAACATCAGTATCTACAAGCAGCTGTGGCTCACCTTCAGTCTCACTGCTACAGCGTAGCTCACTCCCTGAAGTAACTACCTCATCAGTCCTGGCTGCAAGTATGCAGTCTGTCTGGGTCTCCCCCAGGCTACCAGACCCACATGCTTGTCTTCTAGCCTCACTGCTTGTAACTGCATAAGTACATGGTACTGCCTCATCCAAATCCTTCCCTCTCAGGACATCTTCAGGATGGTAGTTTAGTACCCCTGGTGTCTCAAGACAACCCACTACTGGCATTTTGTCTTTCCCACTTACTGACTCCCCCACATTTTGTTTCCCACCTTGCCTCTGTGGGCTCCGGTATGCCACATGGCCCCACTGGCTGCATTCAAAACATTTAACCCTAGCTCCTGGACGTGTACCTGGACTAGTGGCTTCCCCTGCTACTGGCAGATTCTGTTGTGGCAGTCTGTGCTGCTCACCATGAGCTCCTTTAGACCCATGAGCAGTACTGGGTGTACCTTTCCTGTGCAGGGCTGCCCTGCTGGCCAGGTATAGGTCTCCCTTTTTCCCCAACTCATCTGAAGTAGCACATTGTCTATCAGTTAACCAGGTCCTCATGTCCTCAGACAAAGTGCTAAGGGCTTGTTCCCTCACCAAAAGGTCTGCCAGCTCTTCAAAAGTGGTTACCTGACATCCACTCACCCAGCTATGAAAATACATGCTCAGTTCAGCAACATATTCACACACACTTTCATCTGCCTTGCATCTATGCTCACAAAGCTTTTTCCTATACATTTCAGGTGTTAGCTTAAAACATTCTAAAATACATTTTTTACAGCAGTATAATCAAAGCATGCAATGTCAGACATTTTAGCCAATGCATTTAAAGCTTTCCCATGGAGTAAGGGGGTCAGGGACCATACCCAGAGCCTTTGGTCAACAATATACTGTTTGCATACCCTCTCAAACATATGAATGAAACTATCAAAATTATCCCCCTCTTTAAATTGTGGAAGAAATTTACTGACTTGTTGAGTTTCTTGAGGTCCAGCTACTCCCTTCCCCATTACCAGCATGACTCTGGCGAAAACTCAGCATTTCCCTCTCATGCCTCCTGTGATGATCTTTATCCTCGGCCTCTGTCTCCAAATGCCTGGCCTCCAACTCAAGTCTCTTTAGCTCCAGCTGGATTTTTAAGTCCACTGCAGAAAGGTTGAGCTGTCCATTCTCCGAGGATACTGTATCTCCACTGCCAGTCTGATTGTCCTTCGTAGAAAGGTTGAGCTGTCCATTCTCTGAGAATATTGTATCTCCACTGCCAGTCTGCTTGTCCTCCTGGATGCTGTTTTCTGATGCAGCTGTAACCAAGGCTGCAATCAGGTCTGCCCTAGTAAAGTTTCCATGCACCAGTCCCCTAGCCTGGCACATCTCCACCAGCTGGCTCCTTGTCTGCTTTCCATACTCCTCTGCTGACATGCTGCCTGCTCACCCTGACTAAGCTAACAAAAGAAATAAAACAATTGTGATCTGAACTCTGATTATTCACTGTGTGGCTGATTTAGAGTACAAAACACCTTCAGAGATCACTGTACATAAGCTACAGGATACACTCTACCCACACCACTATAAGCCAATTAGTATTTGCCAACTACTTAATATGTGATGTGGATATCCCAACCACTGCAAACCACAAATGTGAAGTGGATTCCACCACTTCACCCTTCCTGGAGTTCCCAGGCTACACATTAACTGCATTTACATTCTTTTACACTTAGAGCAATAAAGGACATTCCACATGTAAATTCTGGTCATTAACTTTAGCTTTAAAACAATAGAAAGAATGTGCTAGCTCAGACAGGCTGACTCCAAGCTCTACAGATCAAAGGATAGATTGGAAATAATTTTAACTTCAAAAGAAAGATTTGAAATGCTTGACTTAGTTTCCTTACAGCAGATAGCAATGTTGCCACATTGTTGAAACAGCATTTCTTTACATTTAAGACACAAGCCTGTATCTTACATTTATATTTACAAATGCCAGAATTATGTATCAAATTCTATTTGACTAGGCTAGCAGCCTTCACCCATCTCTACCAGTCTTCACAGGTTGCATCTTCCAAGATAAACTGTTCCTCAATATTAACACATAGCAGGGGCACTATAAGTCATGTACATATAAAACACAGACCTAAAAATGTGATACAGCATATTTAGTTCCCCAGTCTCATACATCACTAATGGGCCTCATTAATGTGCAATGTTTCAGAATCTTATTCTCTGCAAAATGTGTACCTTCTAAGGGACTGATAATACAGTACCAATATTTACAAACACTTGCTGATCCATTAGTATTTTCCAAAGTCTTTAAGTCTTGCAGAGCAAGCCAGCTACATTGATGTACAGAGATGAAGCCCTGACATTGACCCATACTTGGGTTAATTTATGTAGTCCAGGCATCTACGGGACCAAAAGGTAGAAAGGAATATACCTGGTTATATGGATTTCATAGGATGGATAATGACAGTATGCTGGAGTGAGTCAGGTGTTCCTTGAAGGTCTATGTCTTGGTCAAAACCTAAAAAATAAATGGCATCTGGACTAGGTGAATGGGCAAGCCATAAGGGGTTATTGTCACTTTCAGAGGGGGTGGAGGCATACGTAAAGACAGGCCATGTCTAATAGCTCACAACTACCTTCTGCATAATGCAAGCAGATAGCATCCTACCACTGCTTCAAGCCATTTTATGTAAGCATCAGTGGTAGCTCCAAGGCTCAGTCACCTCTTATACCTAACTGGTGAACACAACAAAAAGGGGCTTAATCACCTAAGTTACACTGAATAGCTTGCTATCAGGTAGAGGTGGATTTAGAGGAGACGCTCATGCACAAAAGTTAGTCCATTCCATATAACCTCCATGTCTTTGTAAAAAAAAAGTCTTGCAGTAGAATATGTACGTAATGCAGAACTTACCACCAGAGCAAGTGTAACTGCAGAAACATGGCCTTTGCAGGTATGTCCAGAATATCACAGATACCATAGAGTAAGGTCAAGTCAGGATAAACGTAAAGTTTTAGCAGTATGAGCCAGTATGAACACATGTGTATACAGTATTGAGCTGTGTACTGTGTCAGGTAATGTGCAACAACAAGAGTTATCACTGACTCTTACAGGCGAGCACTATGATGGATTGTGAAACTGAAGTAATACACTTATATACCACTCAACAGTACCAGAAGCTATATTACTTGTTATCACATACTAGTATGATAGGTTCCGTCATGTTGGTAAAATGTAGTTGTAAGATTAGGAGACTTGAATAATAGCATTCACAGTTGTGGTTGATGTATTACCCACTCGTGTACTTTTTGCATGCTTGCAGAAATGTTTATATGATTACATAACAGCAATCATGCCTCACAATGTACTGACAGCAGTGGCATACACAGATAATATAAAATATGTTCAATATGCATTATGTTTTCCAGAAAGTGTAACATTTGCAGTGAATATTACAGCATTTTAACTCATTACATCTGAGTGACACCTCCAGATGCATCTGCCGTTAATTCCTACTGAGACCTCTAGGCATCAAATATTGCTTGTTCATATTTGCATCAATAATTCCAAAAACATTCTATGTATAAGGTTTTAAAATATTTCATCTTAAAGCTTACACAATAGCAAACTCAACTGCATTAATATTTTACCTCTGTCTTGTGTAGGTAAATAGATATCAACTGTTGTTTTTATGATATTAATTTATATAGATATAATTTTCACATTTTTCTAAATGTCTCAACAACCAGGTAACACAGGCAGAAGTCCTTAGCCTCAAATGAAAGCTCTCAGCAGGATGAATAAAATGCTGCTGACAGTATGTGTGCAACATGAGTGGTTGCTGAGATACTGTCAGTTGTTTACAAAATATTACAAACGTAATAGTTACTGTGTTTACTGTGACCTATAAAATTCAGTTTACGATCTAGAACCTAAAGAATACTACCACTATAAAATAGCTTGTGCTGAAAGGATTGCCATTTATACTTCTTTCATAACCCCTATGGTTCCTGAGATATGAACATTTGCTGGAAATGTGAAGACATAATTTGATTCTGTCAAAAGGCTTAGACTCCACTCATTGGAAGTTACAGTGCTAACTTCCTGAGCTCCATTAGAGTGAATGAGATAATATACTCTAGACAGTAGCCTTTTGTTCTTTCTTTTTGCAAGATGTGTGTGCAGTTAATAGAGGTGCACATTTGATAGAGCTTAGGTTTAAATGCATTTTGTCCTGTTACATTACTGCAGTATACCTGCTGAACTAATTATTGCAGAAAAATTGGAGTCCTCATTCACTGTCTTACTTGTGTCTCTTTTGCATTTTTAACTCAAGTTCTTTTGGCAGGTGATTCATAGTACACATGGTGCAATTCTCATACCTATTTGGACTCCTATATCCGAATACTGTGGTGCAATAGAAATGTGATCTGCTATACTTTGCATATTACCCAAGAGTCCTTTCAAATACATGTATTATACATGATCTGTTTACACATTTGCATCCTAATATGTATTCTGAGTGTACTTGGATGTAATTTGATGACATTTTTTTTCTAGTATAATATATTGTGAACACACTGTATAAGAGTAAAATGTCATTATCACAATTGATATGAATATACTGAATATTGCATATAATCAACATGTAATGCTAAGGCCAATTAAAATTACATTACTTTATTTTTAATGTAATTTTTTTTGTATATGCTATTAGGTACATAAAGGATTTTGTAGTTACATGTTTTAGAAACAAATATTCTGGCAAGATATGCAAATAACTGATATGGAAAAATATGTTTTCATAAAAACAAAGCAGATAACTAACAGCTACAAATCTGTTTTATAAACTAACTAACAACAGTAAACTTACAACAAACTAAAATATCAAGTATTTTTAGTACTAATCCAAAAGTAGTCTTGCATCTTCTGTTATACTAATATAAGTATTTCAATTTGTGTTAAACACGTGTTAAGGGCACAGTATAGTTGTACCAAATATGGAGGGTATACCCTACTTGAAGTTGTATATCCCTAATCTGAGAATACATAGTGCTGACTTAAATAATTGACATTATGGCAATGTGATAAAGACTCCCGAGTAATATGCACATTAATTGGGTTGACATCCCTTAAATATGTAACGATAGAAATATGATTATCATTTCAGAGTTTTACTGTTAGATTGTATCCTGTATGTACTTACCTGACTTTTGGTCAGATGTCATCATCACATTCTATTACAATACTGCTTCACATAAATGACATCATAACATGCAGCAAAGTTAGAGGAGCATAGCTATTGTACATACTTCCAATAGTCATACATTAGCAGCAATTACACACATCTAACAACAATGCTGTACAAGTACCAAAACATACTGAAACCATGTTCCACAACACACATAAGACATCACACCCATGATACTGCATTTAACTGACTATAAACAGTTATAAATTAACAATGACACAGAATATTAAGAATTAAAAAGAGATGCCAACTTGTTATGTTTACATATTCGTAATATTCACTAGATAAACATTTGTTAAACTGATGATGTAAACATAATGCAAGTTGAATATTTTCCATTTTACCTGCATACACCACTACTGGGATATATCACCTATCATGTCTGCAGTCATGTAATCATAAAGCCTTTCCTCCAAGTATTCCATATGCACTCACAGGTGATTGGGTAATACGTAAAGCAAAATTATTCACTTCATTATATTTTACTAGCATGACACAGCCTTTTATAACAGTGTGAGTAGTACAGCTACTAGTGCTGCTTAGGAGTAGTATGTTACCATATTGTTACAGTTAACTTGTTTGCACAGTAATTGCATTGCTAATATGTGAACCAGTATCAACTGTATATGATAATCATCACATTACAATGTTCAATATTGTACACAAATACGTATACAGCTTAGTCTATTACATATTCCTACTCAACCAATATGGTCTCTGCCTACTCCATTTGCCATCACTCTGCTCAGGCTCACTCTACTCCCCTACCCTACCCACATCCCTACACACACCCACTTTCATTACATTTATACTATCTATGACACACTTCTTCCCTCCCTCCAACCAATCAGCTGCCCGCTTCAATTAACAACAGCTCTCCACTGTTCCACCCCACCACACCTTCCTCCCCCATCTCAATACTTACTCCTCTCCCTCACAATATCCACCCACCTTACCTCTACCTCCTCTTCACTTACTTCATTTAAGTAGCCCCCCTCCATATCATCAGTATCCTTTACTATTGCAACATATTGTTCAATCTCTCATATGCTCACTCTTCTTTCTCAAGCTCTACTTATCTTTCATCATGCTACTTCTTTGTCTTTCTGCCACCCTTTTCGTCTTCCTTTCACTTTCAGCCTCCTACCACACTGCACTCTATCAAACACCATAACCTACTCTCCCCAGTACACACATCACCAACATCATCCATCATTCACAGCTAATCTCTCCATCTCTTTTCCTTATCTCTCCTTATCACCCTTTCAAGATTAACATATTTCCAAACACCTCTCTCATCTGTACACTGAAATCAAGACATACCGCTACCTTTATCCTACTCACATATATTTTTACTCTTTGATTCATTTCTCCTAGATGAGGACATTCATCCCAACCCTGATCCATCTGCCTTTACCTCTCACAAATACACGCCTCATTCCTGACCCCCTCAGTTGTCACTCCATACCCCCTCTCTTTCTCCTAAATCACTAAATATCTTCTCTGTAAATATTCAAAGCCTAGCAAATAAAATCACAGAAGTGCACTCTTGGATTGCTAACACCCCCCATATCTTAACCCTATCATAAACCTGGTTAAAACTGCATATATCAAACACAGAAATCTTACCTCCAGAATATAACATCCTTCACCCGGACAGAACCAGTAAGAGGGGTAGAGGTGTTGCCATCCTCTACTCTGAATAACTTAATCTCTCTCCACTTTCCATTTCTATACCTAGCTTTGCACCTGCAGAAATTCTTATTATAAGCTGTCACCTAAACCCATATAAAAAAAAATTGTCATAGCCTCTATCTCTATACCTACTGGGGATAACATCCCTCTCCTTGAGAACTTTCTCTCTTGGCTCACTCAAAATGTTCCATACAAAACCATTATCATAAATATAGACTGGTCTAAACTTTCTACTACATCTCCAAGTCAGTCTTAATCTTCATGGCTTCCACCAACCCATATCCTCCCCTACTTGGACTTACAAAAACTCCACTTCTGGGCCTATCCTAGACTGGATCCTTACCTTAGATCCCAATGTTTACCAAAACCCTGGCACACTCCCTAACTCTTTAAGCAACCATTTCCCTACCTATATCCATAGATTCTCCCAACATCCTCCCAAAAACCACCTTTATAGGGAATGTTGCAAACTTTCTCATTTCAATCCATATATGTTTAACCCCAACTTGTCCAGCATTAAGTGGTCCTTCCTATATAACCTCTCTCTCAACAAGGCTGTAACATACTTTAATAAAATATTTATTGACATATTCCACTCTATGGCACCTACCAAAAAATGGAGAATAAAATCTAACTTTACCCCCGGCTCACAAAATATACCCGTTCCATTATGCATGAAAGAGACAGTGTCTGGAAAGCCTGGACAAAAAATAAATCTCCTCTTGCACTTCAAAGATATAAAGAGCTTAGAAACCTGTCCAGAAAAACTAGTCAACAATGATAAGAAAAATATTTTCTGTTCCAACCAATGTAGCACACAAAAAATCACCCAAAATTCTGGACTACCATAAATAATCTTCTCTATCCTGGCAACCCTTCTACTCCCAACCCCTTTCCATATAATATAGCTACTGAAACTGCCATTGTCCTAAACAACTATTTCATAGAAACAATCCAAAAACATACACAAAATAGTAATACTTCCTCGACACTTCCTTGACATCCCAACAAAACTCCTTCTAATACCTTCTCTTTCAAACCAGTTACCACCTCTTTCATTAAATCTCTCCTATATAAACTCAAGCCTTGCTCCCCTACACTTATAAATTACCTTTCAACTTTCTTAAAATCTCTGCAGAATTCATTGCCTACCTTGTCTCTATACTCATAAATGGTTCCATTACCGAAGCCTGTGTCCCTGATATATGGAAATCCTTCTACACAATCCCATTTCACAAGGGTGGAAACTCTACCGATATTTCTAACTTTAGGCCCATTGTTATCCTCATTGTGTTCCAGCTACCTCTTGCCTTATGACTATTAGAGTTGTTTGTATTGTCCCTTAGTTTTGGATACAGCACATGTGGTGACATTCCAGTTATTCCCTGTCCCTGTATGCAGTTGAATTATCTACTGGAGTTTTTTATTAGCTTAAGCTTCACTGATGTAACTATTTATTTATTTATTTATTTATTTATTTATTAGTACAATAATGAATTGTCCTAATTTTGTATAGAGAGTAATTTTATTTCTTGATTTATTCAATTTAATTTTGTTCAATGAGATAAATATTTTATTTGTACATATACATATATATACATATTTTTTTCTTTTAACTAGGCTGCTGGTAACACATTGATATTAATTTCTAAGCACAGCACAATTTATTTGCACATACTGCATGAAGGTTATTACATTTAACGAACTTCATTTGCTGTGTTTTTTATGTTTACTACAAAACAATGACTAGTATTTAACAATGTAAAGTATATTGCTGTTTTAAGGTTTCCATGGTTTTTTCTTAATTGAAAAATGCACTTGCTCTTGATTTGTCAAATCATTTGTAACTTATTTAAAATAGGTGCCATTTGAATGATTCATGTTTGTCTGATGAAGGCAGAACACTGTTTCTGCCGAAAGCGCTTACTTTTACTTGGATTTTATTAAATATTTTCAGTTTTTAGCCTGCTCTCATTGTGTTCCAGCTCGCTTTTCTGTTGTTTACTGCCCATTGTTATCCTGTCCTCTATATCCAAAATTCTGGAAATGTGTATTCATACCCAGCTACTCAAACACCTGCTTGATAATAACCTGCTAACTTCCACCCAACATGGCTTTAGACCCCCACCACAGCACTTCCACTGCACTACTTTCCTTCACCCAGACAGTAACAGAGGCCCATGATAACAATATGTTAGTCTCCTGTTTATTACTCAATCTCTCTAAGGCCATTGATACTGTCTTTCACTCTAAACTTCTAACTAAACTTTCTGGCGTCTATTTGTCTAGCCCCTCTGTCAACTGGTTTTCAAGTTACCTCTCCCACAGGTAACAGTCTACTCACTGGCAAACTGTCTTCTGCCCCTTCCTTCCAGTTGACACTGGTATTCCTGAAGGATCTATCCTGTGCCCTCTCTTGTTCGATATCTTCACCAACAAACTACACTCTGCAAGTAACCTCTCAACACTTCTACAGTATGCCGATGATTCCACTCATCACCACTGTCCATAGTATTTCTGATCTCTTACCTGTCACTCAGGACACCTTCTCATTGGTTGAAACATAGCTCTCAGACAATCAACTCATTCAAAATCCTAAAAAAACTAAACTCCTCTTCATTCCTAGAACATTCACACATCACAAACTCTCCTTCTCCATCACCTCCCTTAACAATACCATCATTAAACCTGAACCCCATACCAAACTACTTGGTGTTTTTATTGATGAAATAAAATTTGATGTACACATCCAACAATATATATATAAAAAAACAGAAACTTATCAAAAATTCCTTACTCCTTCCTCTAAACTCTCTCTAGCTCAGTCTTTCCTTTTACCCTGTCTACTGTATGCAGCCCCTATCCTTAGCAATATTCAATCTACACTACTATCCAAACTTGAGCAAACATACAATAAAATAGATACAAACAATCCAAAAACTGAAGGTACCGATAACACCAGCAAGCCAGCGAAAAGTTTAAAAATGTATTAGTAATGAGCCAACAAGATTAAGCTCTTTCATCAGTCTATAACCAAGACTTCATCAGAATCTAAAAGCTCAACAAACTCTACAATATTTAAATAGTAAAAAAATCACATGACCATCACATCAATTAACAACAAAAGCAAATTTGTTAATCCTATGTTGTCAAGTACAAAAAAAGGTAGTTGTTAAAGCATAAGGTGCAGGGTGTACACTTTATATGATTTTAAAAGCAGTACACTACTGATTGAAATGCATTCACTAAGGCCAGGGGGCACACAAGGATTCAACCTTAGTTGCCACATCATTTCTCTGTATTCAATAAGATCTTCCCATAGCCCTGCCCTCATATTCTGAAGTATAAAATCCAATCCAAAAAATAAAAAAGAATGGTCTGGGCATGTTTCCACATACTTGTATAAAGAATTTTTAACATTCTTATTCCTTATATCTAGATTGTGCTTGTAAATATACTCTTTAAATTTCCATTTGTTTTTTCCAACATAAAAACAAACATTGAACACACTTTGCCACATATACTAAACCTAGTGAGTTACAAGTGCAGTGAAATGAAGTAGCCAACTTGTGGGTCCCTACCACTAGTGCGTTACGCTCAAAAATAAATTTGCATTGGTTGCAGAGTCCACACTTGTAGTTTCCCCTCCTCTTGGCTGAATTTGGAGCCAGTTTTTCACTGCCTTCCAACAGTTTTTTCAAGTTCTTTCCTGTCCTATATACTATACAAGGTATATCATCAAACTTCTCAAAAGCTTTCCCATAACAAGAAAATATTTTCCAGTTCTTACATAGTATGTTACCAATTGCATCACTGTCCACAGTGTAAGTTGTTTCAAATGCCTTATCATAATTTTTAGTTTTGTTATCTGTAGCATATCTGTCATTAACATCCTCTATAATCTGAGCAGTGGAACCCCTAAAAAGAGATAGGATGGTACCTTTTGACCTTTTAGTGCTAACCTCACTACAAATACTGTTTACAGTTGCAATGGGTATTGTCTTGCCTGGAACATGTCAAGAAGTGTGTTACTTTCTTGCTCAAACATATTTTTATCAGAAATCATCAGACAAATAAATTGCCCCTTTACCACCCCTTTCTTAACATGCCAAGAGTGGCAAGTTGTGTAATGCAAGAGGGAATTTGAATAGTGGGGTTTCCTGTAAATGTTAGTAGTAAGCATCTCCTTGACATAATCTTTGGCTATTAGCACATCTAGGTAACTAATGCTTTCAGTGCTGTAGGAATAAATACATTTCAAAAATGAGGTAGTGGAATTCAAATAGTTTGCCAAGTCAGTTGCTTCTTCTTCATTCATTTCCCCTGCTAAAAAATATCATAAAAAAATCTGGCATAGACTTTTAATGCCTGTAGTTTTGGGTTACTCAGTATGTACCGTTTTTCCCACTGCACCATGATTATGTTACGGGGGGGCACAAGCCACCCCCATTGATATCCCCCTTTTCTGCTTAAACTACTCTCCTTCAATATAAACAAAGTTGTAGTCTAAAATTATTTCTATCAATTGTGACTAAAACTTCAATTTCATCAAAAGAATATGTTCTTAAATCCACTAGAAATTCCTTAAACCATTCAAGACCTTGTTGGTGGGGAATAACATTGAATAAACTAACATCTACTGTTACAAAACATAATGCTTTTTAACACCCCTAATTTTGTCAAAAAAATCCCAAGAGTCCTTACAGAGGTGGTGGTATCTTGCTAAACAAATTTTACTCTTCAAATCCACGTATTTTGCCATGCACCTTAGAGGTACTGGCATTAAAAATTGGCCTCATAGGAGGATCCCTCAAATCTTTATGAAGCTTTGGAATGCCAAATATAGTTGGCACTATGGGATATTTCACTTTAATGAAACTCAGTGTTTCCCCATCTATTTGCCCTTGGTCAAATATGTCTTGCAAAAAAAAAATCTATTGTCCTGTATGCCACATGAATAAAACTTCGGGTAGTTTCTTCATACATATCATTAGTAATATGAACAGACATTTTATTAAAATAGTCTTGAATATACATTACCAACCCCCCTTGTCGGGTTTCTTAACCTGTATGTTTTTATCTTGACAAAGCAATGTTAACAATTAATTTTCAGTCACACTCAAGTTGTAAGTATGGTCTTTAGTTTTAGTATATAGGTACTTTCTGATCTCAAAATCACATAATTTCTCAAATAAAACTAAAGGAAGAACAGTGGGTGGGTTAAAAGTGCTAGCTCTTTTCAACACATAACTTACATTTTCCAAATTTTCATGGTTAAACATGGATAAAAACGTTTGAGCTTTCAATAAATAAAATAACCAGATTTGCCTCTAATCTTCCCTACAAATCTCATCACTCCATCGCCCTTAAGACACTACATTGAACTGAATTCTCTAAACCACTACTACTTCCTCAATTACATATTACTCACTCTGTTCTGAATGACCCCTCTTCCTACCCCACTATTTCTAACCTAGTATCTTACTACAGCACTCACTGTCACCTTCATACAACTGGCAAACACCTCCGTGATATCTACAAACCCAACAAGAATATTGGAAAGTCCCTTTATAAATACTCTGTAGCTCATGCTTGGAACACACTACCCCTTAGTATAAGAAACATCTTGCAAAAGCACCTGTTTAAACAAGAACTTAAACACTACCTACAAAAGACCTGGTTCTGCCCATGTCAAACCCCCACATGACAATCATTTTTCACTTACTCATCTTTTATTCTTCTTTGATGTATCACCCCTTTCTCTCCATTTCTCTCTATCATATAATTCTCATTTATTCTTCCTATATTTATAAACAAAAAAGTTACTCTTATACTATGTCTCTTCTGTAAGTAGAGAGTGTACCTCATATATGGTGTTCTTTTGTAATATTATTCTCACTGTTTTAAAAAATACAGTGCTGTGAATTGTAGAAAACAGATCTTATGTTAAGTATTTATACATCTGACCACTATGTATTTTGTTTATCTATTTGTAAGACTGAAAATTGTCTGGAGCTTTTCTCCTCGGGTCTCCACTGAAAATGGGCCCCTGGCTCAGTTGGACTAATCCAGTTAAGAAATGTCAAATAAATAAAATAATAAATTTCAAGACATACATGAGAAAAGGTGATGCTCTATAACTGTGGCATCATGGAAAGTAGGGTTTAAGGCAGACACACTTTCTCAGACATCATCACATCCTGCAGAACCACTATAGATTTATTAAAAAAAAAAGTCATGCAGAAAAATGTGTATGATACAAGGCATATTGTCATGGTGAGAGATGAGAGGAGTTACAGATATAGCTGGACTTTTCATGCCACCATTGTCATCAATCCCCCTTTTCCCCAGTTTTGCATGAGGTTGGGTTGTCACATAAACATTGACTAGCCCACTAATGAATTAAATCTATTTCTAACAAACCACTTAACCAGAAACAGCTCATGAGCTGAGTCTAAAAAAGGTCCGTGGAGATCAGTGCTCTACCCTGGAAAACAAATACAAATAAATAAATAAATAATATAACAGCAGGTGGGGCCATGCTCATAGGAATTGAGAGACAACTTTCAATATACACATCCACTCGTGTGAAGTCTCAAGCTCCCCCACAACTCCCACCACCTGCAGTACTGCTCCCTCTGTAAGTGAAACTACATATGGCAGGTAATCTGGCTTCCCACCAGCTGCTGCTTGTAGTAACTAATCATGCAATAAATGGAAATGCCACTTTGTCAACATTTCCCATTCATTTGAACAGGGTTCACAATTAAGTTAGCCTTGCACATTGGCGAACCTCACCAATGTACACGGCTGACTTAGTTTGGCATAGTAACTATGCTTCCTCTTTTGAAATTCATCATAAGATTTTGGCATTTCCCATTAGTGAACACTGAATGGGGGCTGTGAGAGCCCTATCTTATGGATTCTGGTGTGGAGTAACTTCAGAGCGTAGAATTCTGCTCCTTGCCTATGTCCTTTTGCAATCTGCCTCACACACACACACACACACACACACACACACACACACACACACACACACACACACACACACACACACACAACTATATGAGAATCCCTAATTTAATCAACTGTCAATTGTCATTAATGTTGACATTTGTTTAGTTGACACAGTTTAGCCCAGTGAACAGATGGTCATCAGGTGTGAAAGATGATGACTCCCAGGGTCGAGAGATATGCCCCTTTCCAGGAGATTGCACAATCTCAGACTTAAAATATATACTTAGCAGGGAAGTGTGGGGGATTTTTTTTATTGGATTTGTTTGCATACTCTTGGGTTATTCCTCATCGCATGGGCATCGAAGAATCAGCTTTTCTATTGTCAAACTTTTTTCGGTATTTTGAACATTTTAAGAATACACTTATTTTATTTATATGAATCTATTTACTAGGTTAGAGATCTGATTAAATCTGACCAATTTCAGTCTCAGCCTGGGGTCAAAACCTGATAAGACATACAAAATTGACAAGAGTATAATATAACATAAGTGACAATCAAACAGTGCAATCTTAGAGTAAGGGTTTTGATATATGGCAAACCCAATGCATTAATTTACAATATGTACAAAAGTTTCAAAACATTTGAGAAATTAGAGTAAAATAAATTAGAGATGTTAAAAGGAGCAAATCATTTTAGTGGCTGATTTAAAGGAGAGAAGAGTTAAAGTAGATGTAAGTGATGTGATATGAGGAGTAACAAGTACATTCTACTTGATTAAATAAATGATTTTGATAGAGAATAGAACTTGAAAGATATAAGGGTCTATTTCACAAGATTGATGGACCACAAAATTGACCCACAAAAAGCTGAAAGAAACCATGAAATACACATGAAAATAAATTTAAAGAAACAAAACAGCCTTTTCTCATTCCCAAAACTACCTACATATCATATATATCAACTCCAAGATCACACCACATTGGGAAAAGGGTAACCCAATCCCCAAAATATATGTGTGTGTGTGTGTGTGTGTGTGTGTGTGTGTGTGTGTGTGTGTGTGTGTGTGTGTGTGTGTGTGTGTGTGTGTGTATATATATATATATATATATATATATATATATATATACATATACATGAACATATGTATGTATATATGAAAATAGATAAAGAAGTGCAGTTTCATTTGAAATCGTAGAACTGGTATGCTTAGGCAATGCCAGTAGGAACCTTAGTTTATGAGTGGACAGACAGGTCCAATCTGTGGGTTTCATAAATTTTCATCATAAAGATTTGGAGGATATAAATCAGGCATGTTATGTTCCAGAACAAAAAGATGAGGCTGCTTCTGGGTTAGATTTATCTAATTTATAGGTTCATAGGTTCATAGGTTCATACTAGGCTATCTGCCCGAGGGCATTTATACCCCTTTTGTATGGGGAACTATACCCATTATTTTGCTGTGCTTCTGTCTAGCAGTGACACTGAGGTAATCCCTGGAGTATATCTCCCATCCATTGGTCAAGATTTCTCTTGAACAAGTGCTCTGCCTCACATATACCGGGATTTTGTTCCACAGCATAGGGAGTCTTTGGGTGATGAATCTATCCGTTTATGTCTCCGGATCTAGATTTTTGAGGTGAAGCATATTCATCAAATCTGGGACTGAATAGAGCTGGAGTTCTTTCAGTCAGACAGCATAGGACAGATTTTTGAGACCCTTTATCCTTTTGGTGAGGAACTTTTGTGGCCTCTCCAGCTGCTGCAAGTGTCGGGTCAGATACATTCCAAATGGGGCATTGTACTCAATCATTGGTCTGATGAGTGATGAGTATAGGGAGACTATGACCTCCCTTGATCTAGATGTGAATCCCTTCATGATAAGGTGGGCAATGTAGAAGGTCTTCCTAACTACTTTAGCTACATGGGTGTCGAATGACAGGCTACTGTCAACCTGGGTCCCCAGGTCCCTGATAACTTCTTCTGTGCTCAGAGGATTACCACCTATATGGTAGCTAGGGGTAACCTTGTTTATGACTATGCATTTTTTGGCATTTAGGCCATGGCTCTGGCACCAGTCATCCATTTCTGTGAGACCCTTCTGAAGGATATCTGTGTCAGATGTGTTTTGCAGTCATCTGCAAACTTTGTCAGCCATAATCCTCCTGTGTTTGCTTGTACGTAGATGCCAAACAAGATGTGGGACACCACTTGTGACAGGCTTTGAGTCTGACATGGCGCCAGCAACTCTGACCCTGTGGGTTCTGTTGCTCAGCCAGTTTGCAACCCATCTTGTGATGTATGGGTTAACATTTAAGCTGATGAGTTTTTCAATGATACATCGAGGTAGGCTGTATGGACTGCCTTTCCCTCATCAATGGCTTTGGTGACTGTTTCGAAAAAGTCAACCAAGTTTAAAAGGCATGATCTGCCTTTGACAAAGCCAAACTGGGTTGGATCCAAAGTCTGCAAATTCCCTATGTCTTTATTTATGAGGTCCATTATGATCCTCTCCATGGCTTTGCAGATAAGGCTTGTCAAGCTAATGGGCCGGTAATTTCCAGGGTCTGTGGAGGCACTGCCTTTGTGAAGTGGGACCACAGTATCCAGAGGTGAGACTATGATTAAACAGCTGTCCTAGCTGTGGGTTTAATTCCTCGTTGAGTTCGTGGAGCACACAGCCTGGGACACAAGAAATTTTATTGCAAAAAAAAAAAAATCCTCTCATTTGTATGTGTGTTGGTGGGCTGGTGGTAATTTATTTATTTATTTTATTTTACATTTGTTGACCGGGCTAGCCTAGCTGGACATATGTCCATTTTCAGTAGAGGCCCAGGGAGAAAAGATCCAAGACAGATACAAACAAACAATAACTATTGTTACAAAAAAAACAAGAAGTAGACATAGAAGATATTTTTATGAATTTAATAGTACATTTCATAAAACTATATACAAAGTTTAGAGCAAGATATATACATGTGCTAGTGGCTAAAAAAATAGTATCCAGGTTCTTACTACATGCTTGACATTGCACTACAGAAGATTGATTTAGCGGAGAGAGAACAGCTAGAAACGATATTAGTAGCAGTAATGATAGGTTAGTCAGGATTGCTACAAGGGCACAGCCAGTGTGTCTTGAGGAAGGTTTTAAGTTTTTGTTTGAAGAGTGGTAAGGAAGGAAGGGAAGGAAGTTCAATAGGTAGACGGTTCCAGTTTTTCCCAGTTGTGTTTGAGAATGGAGAGTCCCCTGCCATGTTGTGGGACTTGGTGATGTTAACTAGGAGTTTATTTGATGAACGCAAGGCATTACGATTTTTATAGGGGGTTATGAGGTCTGAGAGTATTGGAGTAATTGTCCAATGTTAAACTCTAAAATGAATTTTACAGTTATATGTTGACAGATGAGGGTCTGAATTATCAGTGCCAAGGATACAGATATTGCTAGGAAGTTTATGAACAGAATTGCAGACATAAAAGCACTAAATATTATTGGAATGCTTTTTGCTGCATCGTGACCTTGAGGATGTGTATCAATCTCAGTACAGTCTGGGTTCAGTTCTATCATGTGAGTGGCCTTGTTCAGAGTATGCATAAAAAACATACAGCATACATCTCAGTTTCTTCCAGAAAGAAATCTGGACAAAGCTAAAAAGGATGGTAAAGGCCCAAAACCAGAGCTATATTTGAAATATTGCTATTATAAACTTAGAACGTTGATAGAATAACAAGGGTTTGCATAAGCATGCATTTTCTGAAGTATATGAAGTCTGAAACTCAAATGTTCGCCATTATTTAGTTATGCCAAACCTCAATGTTTTGCCAAAAAATGACAAATTTATGAGGAACAGACCAATAATATGAGATAAAAATCTGGACATTCTGAAAAAATGTAGACAATTGGAAGGTATGCTATGGAATATTATAGGTAGGCTTGCAAATATGTTTGGGTACATTAAATATTAGGAAGGAGAAGGGCCATATGTATCTCTTTGCCACCTTGCTGTTTTGTGCCTGTCACTATCTGTTTCTTTTGCAGGTCATAAGATATGGTGGCTGCTTGGCCTCTTATGGGCATTTTGGGCCCAAATGATGGCCAGAAGAGATTGGACAGAAACAACCCGAGCTGCTCATATCAATGTTCAAGACAGAATCAGATACACTAGGACATGTGCCAGGCCCTACAGCTTTCTGTAATCTAGCTGTTTGTGATATTCCATCAAAGGATCAGTGGAAATCAATGACTGATTTTCTCTTTCTGCTTCTGGAGGCAATAATTTGGGAAGGGTGCCAGAGAAAGACTTTCTTCTCTTTTTGTCTTCTGATTAATTTTTTCTGACTTATTCCAGTCCCCATTTCATCAGTAGGTATACTAGCCTCTCTTTTGGTCCATGGGCTATCTCTTTTCCTGAGGCTGGGGCCAGCATAGAAGCTAAGGACATACTGAGAGGTCATGTTGTTGATCAATTCCACCAAGGAATTTTTTCATGTATGTCCTTCCCCTTCATTCCCTTCCCCTCTCCTGCATTCTCCTGTTATGTCCAAGGGCAACTCCCCTCTATGGACCATGCCTCCCTTCAGAGAAATACTAGATAAATGCTCCCCATTTGGTCACACCTGTCCCTGCCTGCCAGTGGATCAGACATCTGAGCTGCTAATCAAACCTAGGACTCCTGGGCTCTAACTAGGACCAGTGGTGTACTTCAAAGTGGGGTGGGGTGGGGCTGTAGGAAGCAAATGAAGGGATGTGAGCTAATTGAAATGGAGTATTTTTTTATTTCCATTCTCAGGCTGCGTCAGTCTGAGCCTGTTGTCTGAGGCAGCCTGACCCAATAGAAATGGCTCTTTGCCCTTTCATATTTTAGCCCAATGAGCAACTTTTCATTCATGATTCTGCCTTATCCACTGCTACTGTGAGTCAGTAGAAGATCACATAACAACACCTGATTTACAGTTGTTTACAAACTTAGATAACCATAGAACAGTAGTGATGGCCTGAAGGCCTTTGAAATAGATGCCAAATAGGACAGGCCCAAAACTGAGTCCTATTGTATAGCACTGGTCTTTTTTTTTTTTTTTTTTGCTTTCAGAAGTAGCACCTGTGACTTTAACTACTTGGGGACTGTCAGACAACAGTTAGCTATCCATGACACAACATAAGGATTTATATTCAGATTTACCAGTCTGTTAATATTACTTGTATGGGGAATAAAGTGAAAGTCAATGGCCAGATCCCGATATGCTGTATATACTGTATATCCACTGTCTATTGCTTTGGTTTTTTTCTCAAAGAAATTAATGAGGTTAAAGTGGGAGGACCTTCCTTGGGTAAAACTGAATTGATGAGGGTCCAATATTAAGAGATTTTCAATGTCCAGTTTAATGAGGTCTAACATAATATGTTTCATAGCTTGCAAATGAAGTTAGTGAGACTAATGGGTCTATAGTTACTAGAGCTCATAGTTAGGGCCCAGGTGGGGTGTGTGAGTGTATCTGTGCACGTGCAAGTGTGAGTGTGTGTGTGTGTGTGTGTGTGTGTGTGTGTGTGTGTGTGTGTGTGTGTTGTGTCTATGTGTGTGGTGGGGGCCTTGTAATAGACCTCGATAGTCAGAGGCAGATTCTTCTAATATCCCAAAGCCATGCTATACATGAAATGACATTCCTGCATTTGGTTTTCAAAATGTAAATATGTGTGAGTGTGTGTGTGTGTGTGTGTATGTGTGTGTGTGTGTGTGTGTGTGTGTGTGTGTGTGTGTGTGTGTGTGTGTGTGTGTGTTATGTGTGTGTGTGTTGTGTCTATGTGTGTGGTGGGGGCCTTGTAATAGACCTCGATAGTCAGAGGCAGATTCCTCTAATATCCCAAAGCCATGCTATACATGAAATAACCCATTATTCCTGCAACTTTGGTTTTAAGAGCAAAATGTAAATATGTGTGAGTGTGTGTGTGTGTGTGTGTGTGTGTGTGTGTGTGTGTGTGTGTGTGTGTGTGTGTGTGTGTGTGTGTGTGTGTGTGTGTGTGTGTGTGTGTGTGTGTGTGTGTGTGGGGTGAGTGTAGGTACATTTGTGCATGTTGTAAGTTTGTAGGTGTGTGTGTGTGTCATACCTCTCAACTGTAAAGATTTTTGCAGAATGTCCTGATTTGAGACTCATATTTTTGGCCTGTTCCTCATAAAATTTGTTGTTTTCTGGCAGAATCATTGAAGATTGAAGTCACTAAATAATACTATTCCAATGTAACATCAGAGGGGTACAGAGAAGGTGGCAGTCTTTTGAGAAATGGGATAGGAGACATGCTATGTGCATTTATGACATAAAAAACTTGAAATATATTACTGTGACTATTTATGCTTTTAATGAAAACCAAAGTGGTACACAGTAGATGGGTATCTTTTTTTTTTGGGGGGGGGGGTAGGGAGGTAGGCAATATTCCCACATGTAATATATACTTAAAAGCAATTTGTATTTTCAGTATATTGGGAATCAGCATTTTGTTGGCTTTGATAATTAAACACTGAACAAGTCTTATTTCTTCCTTGTGAAAAAAAGACTGAATTTTTTTCTTGTCTTATGACTGCTTATAGGCCATAGTTAGATCAAAATGTTGTAATAAAACACTACAATGCATCTTCTAGCATTTCAAATCCCAAACAGTCTCCAGCTTAATTTAATTTTTTTCTTCTGCAGTTATTATAATGGTCCAGGCTGGTTAGGGTATGTTGAAAGAATAGTACAGGAATAATCTGATGAGGAAGATAAAATGTGAAAAAAAAAAAAAAGAAGCAATCTTCCTGAATCATTTGGGAAGGCCAGGACAGTGGAAAACATTGCGATACAGTTGGTTAAGGGTTTTACTTGCCGAGCACAAGGTTCAAAGTTTAAATCTTGACTTCTGCCAATATGGAGTTTCTTCTCTCTCTGTTTCTGTGGGGGTTTCTCCTCCTTCACAAAACACATGTTGAGTGTTTCCAGCTCTAACTCACCCATGAATGGAGTTGTGGGAAACTTGGTGCCCATCTGAAGTAGAGTTGTATAGACCAACTGCTTTAGGCATCAACTGTGCTGCTCAGTATCTTCCTAGATAGAAAAATATGGATCACAGTCTGTGCCATGTCAAGGTAAACCATTCGCAATGTGAGTTGTAAAAATGGCTCTAGTTGACTTGAGCATATTGACTAATGTCCCAAAAATGGATATTTACTTGCGATAGGTGGGCTGAAGATCTACATCAGAGACTGACCCGCTCAATCATCTGGCTATCTAGGAGAGGTTTGTTGAGCGAAAGCTGGTTGTAAACCTAATCAGCCTACTAAATATGAGAGATTAAGCTTGAAAGTGGGTGACGTGATGGTAAAGAGGAGGCTGGATATCCTATGTATTGAAGAGGGAAGATGGAAAGGCAGTGCAGCAAAGCCACTTGGCAGGGAATCCAGAGTTTACTACTCAGGAAAAGGACAGATTAGAAATTGTGTGGGAGTTGTGGTGTGGGAGAGGCCTTAGGACAGAGTGAAAGACGTCATCAGAATTACTGATAGACTTATGGTAATCAGACTCCAGTGTAAGCAAAGGACGGTATTCTTAATCTCAGGCTATGCCCCATGGATTGGATGTGATAATGAGGAGAAGAATACATTCAGGCATCATTTAGGCAGCAGTTGCATGACCTACTAGATGAAAGAGAACATCATGAGTTGGAGTTGATTTTGGGGGAACTAAATGCACACATTAGGCAGACAGATAGGACAGGATATAAGGACTGTCTGGGTCCCCATGGCTGGGGCAATAGGAATAAAGAAGGAGATTCCATTATAACCTTCTGTCTAGCAAATTTCTTGATGATGACCAACACATGATTCAGCAACAGAGATGGTCACAAGATCACATAAAGTGAAATAGGAGTTCCTGCTAATAGAGAATAGCATGTGCATGTTATTTAAGAGAATATAGAGCTACAAGCATGCTTTCACGAGCTGTGCTGCATGCTAGTACAGGATAGATACCAGCCCAGTAATGTTTAAAATATGCATATAAAGCTAAAATAGCATGTTTTCAGCTCTCTGTTATTTACCAAAGGCAAGTTTTCTAAAATAATAAAAGAAACAAAAATGTTGTTATGGCTCCAGTCAGGAAAGTCAACATGAGGCTGTTTTTTTTCTTTGGGTGGCTTTGAACTACTGATCCTCATTCAGACTTGTTACCCTCCTTTACCCAATGCTTGTTACAGTTACTTCCAGAGCAGCATCACTGTATCTTGTGTCAGGGAGAATAAAATTACAATGACCAGACTGCTTTGGTCAGATGCAGTCAAATGTCTGTTTAGTTTGCCAAATTCAGAATTCAAATAGATGAGCAACCTAATCCCCATTATTGGCATGCCAAGTGATGCTGTGTAATACTATGACATCAGAACACATATATGAAATGTAAGATGAAAACTTATGCAGATAATGAAACACATTCACTCAACCTCCTTTGCCTCCCCACCACATGAACTGAGAACAGGAAACAGTGTAGCTGGACAGCAGTTATGATCCACTAAACCTTCTCTTACTACTGAAAAGAGACATCTATAAACCAGATGTGAAGCATCCAACTGTAACACTCCAAAGGAAAGGAGAACACCACATCAGATACTACATGTTTTTGTGCAGGTAGGAACACTAACTCAAGATAACAGATGCTGATATGGAATATCAGCCATAACAGCAGAAAGAAAGAGCGTTTCAAGTCCCCTGCAGGATATCAAAGAAAATAAACCCTCACTAAGATTTATGCACATAAAATACAAGTGGCACCCTCTTCTGAATAATATACAACTCATTAAACTGTCCTGAAAAATGAGAAAAGAAAATTCCTAAAATAACCTATTCCCCAGTTAGAGCTTTTATTTTTCTGCAGTACTCCTAGGAAGTTTGTAAAGGCACTAAAATTGAATAATATATCTAAAAACAGTATTCTAATTATGATAAAAGTTAACTGACCATTGAGATATGTCAGACTTATTCTTAAATAATTAAATATTCTATTCAGGTTATTTGCCTGCCTCCGTGTAATATTTATATAATTGTCAAATTATTGACATGTTTAAAAGTTTTCTAAAACATGTAATAAAAATACAAAAAGCCATGACTCAGAGTGCTGTACGAAAAGAATGTCTTGACACCTTACAATATAAGCACTGAAAAGCTAGTTCTGCATAAAAAATTAAATCATTTTGTAGAACAGAAATATTTTTATACTAGAAAATGTTATTGCTTAGTGTCAGTAATATAGGCTTAAAAGTGAATGATGAGGAAGCATTCCGGAAGTTCCACTAGAAATTGTTTAATGTACAGAAATATTTTTTTGTTCATTTAATAAAAATGGATAATATGATAATAGTGTAGTCCCTTGCATCAACTAGCCCATCCTTGTATTTTGGTCTGACCTCTTACTACCTCCAGCTGTGTAAGAAATAATTCATGACTGACTAAAGCTTGGCTAGCTTGGCTTCTTAATGCAGAAAATGATTCTGTAGCCCATCAAATTTTAAAAGACATGTCTACTCACTCTCAGGAAATCATTGTACTGCTTGATATCTCAGTTATCTGACCAGAAATTGAGCACTGTGCTTTGTAGCCTTTGAGTAAGCATTCTGTAACAACTTGAAAAGGTGTAATGATTTCTTACTGGAAAAATTAGACAGTTAGAAAACAAACTATCCAACACAGCTTCTGGAAAAGTTATTATAATCTGTTCTTAGAGGTGAACTCTGCTGTGTCTGTAAGGCAATGTATGAACTGATTCTTTCTGCAAATCTGTGACAAGACATGCATGCCATTGAAGGAGTTTGGCAGTATTTCAGTGAACCTACTTTAATATTAGCAATAGAAAAAATGTGGCAAAAACATAATATATATATATATATATATATATATATATATATATATATATGCATACATGCACATGCAACACACGCAGACACACACACACACACACACACACACACACACACATGTGTGTGTGTGTGTGTGTGTGTGTGTGTGTGTGTGTGTGTGTGTGTGTGTGAGAGAGTGCTATTGAGTAGGTCAATTTTGTCTCTGTTCGACAGCTGCCTAGTGGACTGCACATGGTCGAATAAACAGTTGGTCGATGGGTGTGTGAGACTGCACAAATCCAGAGGTTCGGAAATTTGACTTACTTCATGTTTGTGCAATATCAGAGTTAGTGTATATAATCCACAGGGGGATGGGTGGAGCAGGGGGCTATCCCTCCACTGCAAAAAATGTGTTTGTATTTGTTTTTTCATAGGTAGATTTTGCATGCACCACGGGTGTTTCTCAGTGCAGATATACTACTGTGCCAGTTTCATTTTTGATGTTTTGCAGTTGATATTGCTGCAGTCAAATTGGGTGTTTTGGATTAAATGTAGCACATCCATATACATATATATATATATATATATATATATATATATATATATATATATACATATATACATTCATCAGCTAAACGTTTGTCAATTCAGTATGAAATGATGCTTGCTTAATGAACAACTATTCAATGCTGTAAATCACTTCAACACTTGATTTGTAGCTGCCTGTGACCTTCTTTATCATTTCTGTATGTAAACATTGTGATTTTTTTCACGCAGGATATGCCTGTAAATGGTTCACTGAGATCAGTGCACTGCTCTGATTAACGGATCTAAAATAAAATATGTATCTGTATATCTCTTCATATGTATATATCTATATTTATATCACCATCTATCTATCTATCTATCTATCTATCTATCTATCTATCTATCTATCTATCTATCTATGTATCTGTTTTTCTTGCTCCTGTGCTCTGCATATGTGTGTGTGTTTATACATGGCAACATATAATTAGTCCTAAAAATTTTGACCTGCAGAATGACTGACACCACTTTCACTGAACAGTGCAGATTGACAATCCACTAACCAAATCCCATTTCCTGAACTAACACTGACATAAAAAGTAGTACAAATGTTTTCTATGTTTGTGTCTTTTGATTATATTCAGTTAATCCATACCCATATATATGTATGTATATATATATTATATATATATATATATATATATATATATATATATATATATATATATATAGATATATATATCTATATATATATATATATATATATATACATATATATATATATATATATATATATATATATATATATGTATATATATGGGATCCGGACACATGCTTGACTAGCATATGTCCGAATCACAAAACATCGAACACACATACATGAAAGCGCTTAGCATCGACAAGAACTTCCATGTATGTGTGCCTGTTTCGTAGTGCGGGTAAGGGAAAATTCCCTTTTCCCCACTGTAATGCGATCTTGGAGTGAGAATAATAAAGTTGGGTGGGTGTGGGGGGGGTAGATTTTTTTTTGAACTATACATACACGGAAGCGCTTTTTGATGTTAAGCGCTTTCGTGTATGTGTGTTCGATGTTTAGTGATTTGGACATATGCTAGTCGAGCATGTGTCCTAGACCCATATATATATATATATATATATATATATATATATATATATATATATATATATAGGTTCACTACATAATCTTGAAATTTTGAAATATTGAATTTCAAAATTTCGAGACCATATAGCTGAAAAGACCAAAAGAGCGAATTGCAAAATCCCAAAGTTCAGAGATGTTGAAGTAGCACTTCTGGTGTTGCAGTTTGTGAATGGATAGGTGGAAGGTCAGAGTATCTATGTTTAAGTGTGTTGGTTAGGGGCTTTAGTGTGTGTGTGTAAGTTTGTGTTGTGACTGTGATGTGTGTGTGAGAGGGGAATGTAAGTGTGTGGTGGTGTTTTTGTGTATTTGCGTGTGTAGTTCAATCTTGGAGTTAGAATATTTAAGTAGGGGGGTGCAGGGGGCCTTGCATGTATGTATATACATATATATATATATATATATATATATATATATATATATATATACACACACACATACACACTCACACATAGATGGGTCCCAATAAATATATCAAATGCTCAAATGAGTGATTGTTGCAAGGCTGAGCCCAGAAACTTGAAAATCCTGGAAGCTCAAAAGGAATAGAACTTGACTATGCTGTATTGTGGTATAGTAGGTTTTGCTCTTTTCCCCTTTGTGGTGCGATTTTTGAGTTGGTATATTTAATTAGCAGGATGTGTGGATGTGTAGGGGGGCTTGTTTTCCTTTGCAAGTAACTGGTTCCTTTTGTGCTTCCAGGTTTTGGAATTTCCAGGCTCGATTTTGTAAAGTTCACTCATCTGAGCATTCAGATTATGTATTGGGACCCTTATATACTTTACTTAATAAACTGTTTTGTATATATTTAAACCTGAATATGCTGATGGTTGTTTGAGGCCATCTGTATATGTGAGATGGGCACATTTTCTTTGTAGTAATATATGTCAGTTTTAAGGTTGAGTTTACATTCTTTGGTTTTAGCAGTTAAAGCGATACATTGTAAAGTTGACAGTAGATGGCACTGTGGATAGTTTATTTAAGGCTTAGCTTAACAGAGCAGTAGTGTTTGTTAGTTTGGCCTGTGGCTGATGACAGTGTTGTGTTTTTCATGTGGAGTCTGCACTTGCAGTGAAGTTATGGGCATATGAGTAAACCATCCTTCAAATTAAATGTGTTCTGAATGTAAGTTCCATGGATAATTGATAGATTTAAGCTGCAGCTTAATAGTTTATTATTATTAGAAGCCATAAGGCATGTGTGTATGAGAGTTCCTGTTATAGGAATCGATTAGTTTTATTTCGTGTTATAGAAACACCACAAAACAGTCCTAGATGAGGAGCCTCCTCAGAACAATACAAATATATCAAAATCCAGATGAAGCTCGCCACAGCAAATATAAAAAAAATGTTTATTCACTGCAGTACAAAGTTAGAGCTTTCACGTTATATCAACGCTTCTTCAGACTTCAACGTTATATCACATAAAATTTAAAATTTAAAAAACATTTGCAAAACCATACTTCCATCGTAAATTACATGTACATATATTTAGATAAAAATATTTAATAAAATCATGTCTATATAAAACACCTTCATATAAACATAGAACTAATGTTTTAAGGGGCGTGTTGCTAGAAAAGGTTTCAAAGTTACCTTTTCATTTAGCCCACGTCCGCTATATCCCTGAAGTTTGATTATCCACCTATTTTCACATTCTTCAGAGTGTTTCTTAACGTTACCCAATCTACTTGTTTTTTTAATCAGCTCCAACACACTGAACTTGAATTTATGTGATGTCCCTACACTAAACACATTTGGCCAAGGCATTATGATTGCCCTCTCTATTAATAGCATAAACATGTTCTCTCACACGTTCCCTGAGACTTCTATTAGTTTTCCCTACATAGAAACACAAACATACTTGGCAAACAGCCAAGTATACTAGGTTTCTAGATCTACAATCAGTGTAAAAATTAAATCTAAAAACATTCCCTGTGTCCAGATGAACAAAACAGTTATTACCAGACATATAGGTACACTGGTTGCACCCTCTACAAGGGAAGGTGCCTTGTCTATTAGATATGGTTAAGCCCTTCTTGTCATTTTCATAGCACAACAGCCTTTTTAGTGATTTTGAATTCTTATAGGCAAAACTTGGTTTACTGCCTACTATCCCAACAATTCTATCATCAATAGTCTGGATACCCCAATTTTTGTTAATAACATCCTTAATCTTTAAGTTCTTATTCAAATAGGGAATTGTTATCCTACGTACATTAACTTGCTGTTCCCCATTATTCACATATGTGTTGTGACCTTGATACCTATGTAGGTAGGGCTTACCCTTCCCTTTCCTCACAGAATCATTTACTTGATATACACCTTCTATTTCCTTTTTGCTATAACCCCTAGTTGAGAAATTATCTGCTAACATCTCTTGTTTCAGATTATAGCTCTCATCTTCAGTAGTAAGACGTGACATTCTAAGGGTCTGGCTTGTCACTATGTTTCGATAGATATGTTGGGGGTGCATGCTACTATGATGTAGGATGCTGTTCCTCCAACAAGGCTTTCTATATATCTCAGAGTGCATCACATCACCTTTCTTTAATATCTGAACATCTAAAAACTCTATCATAGCATCTGAGCTTTTATATTCAAAACTCAAAAAAATCAGTCGTACCATTTATATAATCAATAAAGTCAGTGAGCTCACTTATAGTACCATCCCATGTAAAAAACACATCATCTACAAAACGTTTGTAGAATTTAATGTGTTTACTGTAAAAGGTATTAGCCATAACATAGGTGTTCTCCCAATACGCTAACACAAGGTTAGCGTATGAATTTGCACAAGGGGTGCCCATGGCAACCCCTTTTTTTGTAGATAGTACTTGTTATTGCATAGGAACACATTTTTTATTCAGTACTAGATCTAACAGTACTAAAATCCTAATAATCAAATTCTTAGGTACCCCTTTCTCAATTAAATAAAGTCTCACATACTCCATCCCTGTATCATTGGGAATTGTTGTAAATAAAGATACGATATCTAAAGTAACTAATAACTCATTTTGTAGATCGTTGCAGGAAGCTAAATATTCACCATAACTTTCTAAGAACTCCTGCGTATCTTTTAATATAAATGTAGTACTATCAACTACTGGTCTCAGATGCTTATCAATATAGATGGATGCAGGTTCCATGAGCCAACCACCACCTGAGACAATAGTTCTCATAGGTGGATTCATAAGAGTTTTGTGTATCTTAGCGAGTCCCCTAAAGGTGGGGACCACAGGTTGCTCAATTAAGAGATACTTATATAGCTCACCGTCAATAGTATTACATAAAAATAAATCATATAGTTCAAAATGCATATTTTTAATCAATCTATCTAATGACATACTATTCAACATTAAATAAGTTTCAACATCATCTAACATAGTCATCATAGTATTAAAATACATATCATAGTCTAACACTACAATAGCACCTCCCTTGTCGGCCTGTCTAATCACTATATCATTGTTCTCTTGCAAATTCTTTATAGAGATAAACTCATCATAACTCAAATTATAAAAATCAGGTTTACTGTTAGATTGGAAAAGAAACCAACAAATTGTTAACCTGTTGGTCTCTAGATGTTTTTGATGTGCTTTCCCCTGCTGCACAAGTTAACTTGTTGGTCGTCTTGTCAGCCATTACTTTGGTAGATGTGTTGTTAATATGTCCAGAGGGGCCTTCCCCTATGTCTCGTTCTGTATCAGCCAAAGAGGTAGTAACGTTAGATGATGTAGAATCCCTATCTGACATTGTGCGTGGTGACGTCACAACTGTAGGTGTTACTGCTCGTACAAAATTTAAAGGTGTATCAGTCTCATTACGACCACTACGAGCATTATTAGAATAATTCGTGACCCTATTCCCATTGTCTCTAGGCCAAGAAAAGACTTGACCTTGAAGAAAATCGTTAAAGTCACGTTCTAATTTCTTTTTCTTTTCAAGTAATTGTTTACTGTCAAGAGCAGATAGTCTTATCATAAAAACATCCTTTTCTTCAGTGCTCATAAGATGTTTAATGTCGCTCTCCATTACCATAATATCCTGCATTAATCTCATCTCTATATGTCTATATTGCTCTATTAGCAAACCAATGTAACCATAGCTGGTATCCAGATTTAACTTTTGCCACTTTGTTAATAGTTCAGGATAGGTAGTGCCAAAAGTTGGCATCTTGAGGACTCGCAGCCCTCTAGGCACTACCTTAAAAGTTAGGCACGCCTCCATATGTTGCCATTGCCACTGTGTTACCCTCAGTTTCTGCAAAGTGTTTTCCAACTTACGTGTCAGCTGGATAACATCAATATTCCTTTCTGTGTTCAGTGTACATTGTCCATCTCTAGTTAACTCCTGTGTAGTAAACAAATGTAAATATTATTTGGTGATAATGATGTGGGAACCAGAAGAATTTTCACGAAACCTTCTACCTTTATACCTCAAAGTCATCCCTTTCTTGAGACCTTTGAGAAGGCATGTGAGTGTGACTTGTTTCAGCTTTATCAATCTAACAGTAAACCTGATTTTTATAATTTGAGTTATGATGAGTTTATCTCTATAAAGAATTTGCAAGAGAACAATGATATAGTGATTAGACAGGCCGACAAGGGAGGTGCTATTGTAGTGTTAGACTATGATATGTATTTTAATATTATGATGACTATGTTAGATGATGTTGAAACTTATTTAATGTTGAATAGTATGTCATTAGATAGATTGATTAAAAATATGCATTCTGAAGTATATGATTTATTTTTATGTAATACTATTGACGGTGAACTATATAAGTATCTCTTAGTTGAGCAACCTGTGGTCCCCACCTTTAGGGGACTCCCTAAGATACACAAAACTCTTATGAATCCACCTATGAGACCTATTGTCTCAGGTGGTGGTTGGCTCACGGAACCTGCATCCATCTATATTGATACGCGTCTGAGACCAGTAGTTGATAGTACTACATTTATATTAAAAGATACGCAGGAGTTCTTAGAAAGTTATGGTGAATATTTATCTTCTTGCAACGATCTATGAAATGAATTATTAGTTACTTTAGATGTCGTATCTTTATTTACAATAATTCCCAATGATACAGGGATGGAGTATGTGAGACTTTATTTAATTGAGAAAGGAGTACCTAGGAATTTGATTATTAGGATTTTAGTACTGTTAGATCTAGTACTGAATAACAATGTGTTCCTATACAATAACAAGTACTATCTACAAAAAAAAAAGGGGTTGCCATGGGCACCCCTTGTGCAAATTCATACGCTAACCTTGTGTTAGCGTATTGGGAGAACACCTATGTTATGGCTAATACCGTTTACAGTAAACGCATTAAATTCTACAACGTTTTGTAGATGATGTGTTTTGTACATGGGATGGTGCTATAAGTGAGCTCACTGACTTTATTGATTATATAAATGGTACGACTGATTTTTTGAGTTTTGAATATAAAAGCTCAGATGCTATGATAGAGTTTTTAGATGTTCAGATATTAAAGAAAGGTGATGTGATGCACTCTGAGATATATAGAAAGCCTTGTTGGAGGAACAGCATCCTACATCATAGTAGCATGCACCCCCAACATATCTATCAAAACATAGTGACAAGCCAGACCCTTAGAATGTCACGTCTTACTACTGAAGATGAGAGCTATAATCTGAAACAAGAGATGTTAGCAGATAATGTTTCAGCTAGGGGTTATAGCAAAAAGGAAATAGAAGGTGTATATCAAGTAAATGATTCTGTGAGGAAAGGGAAGGGTAAGCCCTACCTACATAGGTATCAAGGTCACAACACATATATGAATAATGGGGAACAGCAAGTTAATGTAAGTAGGATAACAATTCCCTATTCAAATAAGAACTTAAAGATTAAGGATGTTATCAACAAAAACAGGGGCATCCTCACTACTGATGATAGAATTGTTGGAATAGTAGGCAGTAAACCAAGTTTTGCCTATAAGAATTCAAAATCACTAAAAAGGCTGTTGTGCTATGAAAATGACAAGAAGGGCTTAACCATATCTAATAGACAAGGCACCTTCCCTTGTAGAGGGTGCAACCAGTGTACCTATATGTCTGGTAATAACTGTTTTGTTCATCTGGACACAGGGAATGTTGTTAGATTTAATTTTTATGCTGATTGTAGATCTAGAGGCCTAGTATACTTGGCTGTTTGCCAAGTATGCTTGTGTTTCTATGTAGGAAAAACTAATAGAAGTCTCAGGGAACGTGTGAGAGAACATGTTTATGCTATTAATAGAGAGGGCGATCATAATGCCTTGGCCAGACGTGTTTAGTGTAGGGACATCACATAAATTCAAGTTCAGTGTGTTGGAGCTGATTAAAAAAAGAAGTAGATTGGGTAATGTTAAAAACCAGACTGAAGAATGTGAAAATAGGTGGATAATCAAACTTCAGGGATATAGCGGACGTGGGCTAAATGAAAAGGTAACTTTGAAACCTTTTCTAGCAACACGCCCCTTAAAACATTAGTTCTATGTTTATATGAAGGTATTTTATATAGACATGATTTTATTAAATATTTTTATCTAAATATATGTACATGTAATTTACGATGGACATATGGTTTTGCAAATGTTTTTTAAATTTAAAATTTTATGTGATATAACATGTGATAACGTTGAGATGGTAGTGATTGGTTGGTTTTTTATGTATCACTATTTAAATGAATTGTGTTTCAGTGCATTTGTTTGAAGTCTGAAGAAGCACTAATATAACGTGAAAGTACTAACTTTGTACTGCAGTGAATAAACTTTTTTTATATTTGCTGTGGCGAGCCTTATTTAGTGTTATGTTTTATTGTGTCTTTTTATGTGAATTTTACTCTTTGGTAGTAGACCTGAGCTTCAGTTCGACATTTTTGAGTTTTCTTAACAGCTAAGGTCATGTTTTAATTTATGGGTGGACTAGCATTATATAGTGGAATGCCTCATTACATTCACACAGTGCAATCTAGAATTTGTGTTTCATATGGAGTCCTTTGAGTTAAAGGGAAATCCAGTGGAATGCTGTAAAGCCTAATGCTGATTATAATGTGCAGAATGCCGAGAAATGTTTTGATGGGGTTAGTTTATGTTTACTTGTTCCTTATTAGGTTGAGGGTATTCATTCTGCCATTTTAACATCTGAAATTATGTACAGTGTTGTAATTGCTTATGAATTAACAGATGTGAGGATTTTTATTTAGAAAGAACATGACATAGTTGATTGTGAAGGTTTTTTATATGCATTTATGACTCATTGACTGCTGCAACCAATTTTTATATATATATATATATATATATATATATATATATATATATATATATATATATGCATTTTTTTGTGTTTTTGTTTTGACTATTTTGTTATTTTTAACTTCTTTAGGTTGCTGTTACTGTTTCTTTAAATGTTTGAGGTACATTGTCAGTTGGAAGTATCTTATTCGCTGGTCAGTTTTTGAATTTTTAATTAAGTACTGTTTTGGATGCGTAATAGTTTTTAGAGTCTGAAGAAGAGGATGGGGTTTGTGAAAACTCTTACTCAAATAAAGCATATTAAGTTTTCTTGGCCGTGTTTTTGTGTATCTTCCTTTTTTGTTAGTAATAAACTGTGGTTTAAACAAGCAATACCAGCTTGAATCCTGTTTTCTTATTTTTAACAAGAATGCAAAATGATCTTTGACACGGACCTTACATTAGAAGTTATGACAACAGTCTATTTTAGCAATTGGTATGATGATATAATTGCTGTACAACTGTGATTGTTTCTCTTTTCCACCTTGCAAGTCGAGTCAGGACTTCCCGCTCTGTTCCCACTCGCTTTGCTCAGGCTCACTTCGCTCCCCTACCCTACCCCCATTCCCACACACCCCCATATTAATTACATATATACTTAGCAATATCCCACCCAGTTTCAAGCAACCAATCAACACACATCCCACTCTAAGCCCATCCCACACTCAGACACTCAATCAACATATGCCTCATGCTGTTAACCCATCCTACTTACCTCAGTTAACAAACACTTTTTTCAACTGTAGTACAACCAGCTTCAACTCATCACTCCTGACCCTTTCTCCCCCATATCCTGTTCTGGTACTTCTATATTCACCAATGTCACTAATACACTTCACTGTATTACCACTTCTTTTTTTCTCACTATGTCTCATACTACTTCTACACCTTACACCATTACATCCTACTCATACAGTACCAAAACCCACCTCTTGTACAGCTATCCAGCTTCCTAAACACAACTCCTATTCCACAATATCTCCTAGTCTTTATTCCATTAACACATTATTATTCTTCAAACATACTGTCCTATCACATACACAGCTAACTCTACAAACTACACTCTTCATAACTCAATTTAACTCTAAGTATAAACTGCTTTAGCAACACCACTCAAACAGTACATCCACACTTTCCCAGTGTGGAGACATCCACCCCAATCCAGAACCCACTTCAACTACCTTCCCACCTCCAAAACCTCATAAATCCCTAAATCTCACTACCATTAATATACAAAGTATCAGAAACAAAATTCCAGAATTCCATGCCTGGATAGCACATTCCAGACCCAACATAATTGCCGTAACCGAGACATGGCTAAAACTATATATAAAAGACACAGAGTTCCTCCCTCCAGGTTTCTCCTGCCTCAGCTCTGATAGACCCCACAAGAAAGGTGGAGGAGTTGCTCTTCTTTATCCTAACTCTTTCATCATCATTCCTTACCTAAACTCCATTCCCCAATTCTCTGCAGCTGAACTCATCATTGCATATCTAAAACTAAATTATTTCAAAAGTCTGTGCCTGATAGGCATTTACATCCCACCCACCAACAATGTTTCTGTCTTAGAAGAAATATTAGCCTGGACCTCAAATAATATCCACAGTGAAACTATAATCCTAGGGGATGTCAACATAAATTGGCTTGACCTTACAAATCCTTCTTCAAATGCTTCCATCAACCTCTATAACTTCACTCAGCTCATTACTACCATAACCAGGCCTAGAAATAACACTAACAAAGGCACCTTACTTGATTGTATCTTAGTGTCCGCTCCCAACAAAGTTACATCTGCAGGCACTCTACCCTGCAATATCAGTGACCATCTGCCTGCCCAAATAACATGTGCCATCTCCTCAACCTTACATGAGCACCAGTACAGACCCAATAGATGACTAACTAACTTCAACCCCATAAGCTTCAATGAAACATTAAGCAAAATCAATTAGAGCATTCTAAAGTATTTGCCTCTAGATGAAGCAGTTGAATTTTTCAATTCAACTTTCCTCAGTATACTCAATAAAATGGCCCCCCTCCAGAATAAGAGAATTATAGCAAATCAAGCAATTTGGCTTTCTAGAGACACAAAAAAACTTATGAATACCAGAGTCCGAGCATGGAAAAATGGCATAATAGTAAAAACCCCATAGATCTCCAGCTTTTCAAACTCCACAATCAAGTAAAGTGTCTAGTTATTAAAGACAAAAAACAGTGCTACTTCCATCTCCAAAACAAACACAACTATAACCCAAAACAGTTCTGGAATTCAGTCTCCACTCTATTAAACTCTGGACCAAAAGCAATCCTTGCCCAAACCCTGACAAAACCCCTGCTGAACTAGCTACCCTTTTCAACTCCTACTTCATAGACACTATATCCAAACTTGCTTCCACGTTTCCTAAAGCTACTCACAACAGCAACCCCCTTCTACAAACCATACACCAGAAAAGCCTTCCCACTAGTCTTTCTCCTTCTCTCACGTTCCCACTTCCACTATTTCTAAACTCCTGCTAAAACGCAAACCCGGTAGCACTGCCCCAGACAGTTTACCCCCAGAATACCTTCAAATTCTGGAATTGTAGACAAACTCACTAAACTAGTTATAAATCCCTATGTCACAAGATGGGTTACCAACTGGCTCACTAACCAAACCTACACTGTGAAAGTAGCAGACTCTAAATCCAACTTCGGACCAGTGACAAGTGGAGTACCACAGGGTTCAGTCCTAGGTCCTCTCTTGTTTGGTATCTACTTCTCTGAAGTACAGGCTAACATAGGAGGTCTTTGGCTAACAAAGTTTGCAGATGACTGCAAACTAGGAGCCATAATCAAATCTTTTAATGATGTGGATATCCTACAAAAGGGCCTCACTGAGACAGATGCCTGGTGTCAAAGCCATGGCCTCAAGCTCAATGCCAAAAAGTGCATTGTCATCCCTTTTTGTAAAAACTCTGCACCCATGAACTACCACATAGGCAGTAGTCTACTTAACACCGAAAGTGTGATAAGAGACCTTGGGACACAGGTGGACAGTAGTCTCTCCTTTGATAATCACATCGCCACAGTAGTCAGGAAATCCTTCTACATGGCACACCTCATCACAAAAGGTTTCTCATCCAGGAAAAAAGAGGTAATTGTTCCCCTCTACTCGTCACTCATTAGACCCATTATAGAGTACAACGCCCCTTTTGGTATGTACCTCACAAGACATCTACAACAACTGGAAAGGCCACAGAAATACCTCACAAAGAGGATTACCAGCCTCAAACAGATGCCCTATGCAGACCATCTAAAAAAACTCCAGCTTTATTCTGTTGCATATCGCCTACTCAGAGGAGATCTCTGCCTAACATACAAAGCTATGTCAAACCCAGAGCTGTTGGACATGCTCCACATAAAGAAATCCCAAACCCTCCAAGCTACACTCTCTAGGGACCTACACCTTGTCACCACAATTAACAGAACATGCTGGAGGGATAGATTCCTGTCTCAGAGACTTCCCATACTCTGGAACAAACTACCTATCTATATCAAACAAACCTCCTCATTAGCACTCTTCAAGAAAAATCTTGATGATTGAATGGGAGATAGGAAATTCACCCTGGGGATCATTTCTGTGGCTCTGCTTGACAGGGGCACAGAAAAATCATTTTCTTGGGTGGCAAAAACCAGGGTACCTTTTTTTGCTAGGCTTGTACATGCCCTAGGGCCAATAGCCTAGTACCTACCTATGAACCTATGAACCTAAATGTCTGCCAAATCCATCAGCTACCCCATAAGCATTCTCATAAATAGATCTATCCAAGAAGCCTATGTACCATCCATTTGGAAGAAAGCTTATATCATACCCTTACATAAGGGCGGTAATAATTCAGACATCTCAAATTTCTGCCCTATAGCCATTCTATCTCCTATTTCTAAAATAATGGAAAAAATGTATTCAAATTCAACTCATGGATTACCTATCCCAAAGCCAACTACTTTCCAGAACTCAGCATGGATTCTGTCCTGGTCATAGTACTACAACTGCCCTCCTATCCCTCCTAGACACTGTTAACCGCAGTCGCAATGATGGTAAACTTGTCTCTGCACTCTTTCTTGATCTCTCTAAGCTTAAGACACCATCTCCCATCCTCTCCTCCTTTTAAGCTCTCACACCTTGGCTTGTTCACACCTATCCTTAAATAGCTCACCAGTTCTCTCACAAACAGACAACAATCCACCAAATGGTTGCACTATTTCTCTCATTTTCTCATTACTTCTACCGAAGTTCCCCAAGGATCCATCTTAGGCCCCCTCCTGTACAGTATTTTTATTAATGACTTACACTCCATTCTCACTCATGCATCTGTAGTTCAATATGCGGATGATTCTACTATTATCTGCTCTGGTGACTCTGAAACCAAACATCTGACCATCACCCAGAATGCTTTCTCTATTACCGAAACCTGGATGACAAATAATCACCTCACCCTCAACCCAAATAAAACAAAACTCTTGCTTTTTATGCCCAAAAAAAGTACCATCATTAATAAATCTGATTTTATCATTTTCTCCTCCAACAAGACTGTCTTAGAGGTAGTTTCCCATACTAAGTTACTTGGCATAACCTTAGATGACAACTTAACCTTTGACCAACACATCCAGAACACCATCAAAAAAACACACCAAAAACTTGGTACCCTCTACCAACATAAACACTTTTTAAACTACTCTACTAGAAAAACACTTGCCCAGACGTTTCTCCTACCTTCTCTCCTCTATGATGCCCCCATTCTGACTAACATCCAATAATGATTAAAAAATAAAATGGAGAGCTGCTATAACAAAATTGCTAAATTCATTACTAGAGCAAAATATTATTCCCACCACTGTCACTCATTACAATCCCTGAACTGGCTAGAACTCCCACAACACCTAACTTACATACAACTAGCCACAGCACACAAATTCATCTATAATTCCTCCTAATGCCCAGCCCTTGCTTTACTTCTGACTCTTTATCAACCAAACTGTTCACTAAGATCTGAAAATCAATCACTTATCCAAGTTAAGAGACCAAAACTCCCTGTAGGCCAATACCTTTACTCTTTAACTGTAGCTAAATTCTGGAATGTCCATCCACCTTCTCTGTGGACTTTAAATAATGCCCCATGTCTGTAGTTCACCTGCAGTGCTTCCTTTCTATCCATACAAATGCATATGGGGAAAATCTCCTTGACAATGATGGACATTTACCCATCTGTATGTATATTGTTTAATTCTACTCCCTTCTTTATGTAACAGATTGTAATGCAGAAAATTACAAAACATGGATAAAAATGTACCGATTGTTTTATAAAGAATAATGATAACATACTTATGTGACAATAGAAATCTATTCCACAACAACAAAGCCAGCAGGTGACAGCTTACATTTTCAAGCTAGCTGTAAATCTGCTATACCTTAAAACGAGTTTAGCTATGTGGGCACAACTTTTAAGTACCATTTGCACCATACATAATTAATGAGGTTGATTAACATTCAATGTTTTGAATCCTATTTTGAATATACATGCAAGTTCTCGAAACTTGTTGCATTAATCAATAACTACCTGATAGGTATCATTAAACATGTTTACATGTAACACATGCCCAATGTCCTCTAATAGTCTGCTAGTACTGTATATGAGCCAACTTTAAAATTAAATATTGATACATTTACCTTTCATATTATTGCTAAATGAGAACTGAGTGTGACCTTAGTTAACAATTTTTTCAAAGTGTTTTCCTACAACTTCCAACTACAAGAGTGAGGATGTCATCAAAGAGGAGGCTTCAGTGTGCCTAATCACCAAACTGGGTTGAGAAAGAGACTGCCCAAATGCTTACTGTCTATGTTGGACATGAGCAGGAGATGCAAGCATGCTCCAGGAACTTCTTGATGATCTATATATTGAACTGGACTGTGAAGGAGAACCACAGATGGACTTGGATCTACCAGGCAGGTATATAGGTCCTCCCTACATTGCAGGGGCTCAGAGGATATTCACCAGAGGCTCCCTGAGGTCTGACACCAGCCAGCAGAGGTGTACAGTAAGATTCATAATCCATACCTTCACATCTACATTATCATATATGTATTTAGGAAGCATCTCTGTTTGTATGACTCTGTTTCAAGTGTATTCTATGGAAATTTCTATTGCTAATAGTAATACAAATTTAGGAATTTAATTTCCACTCATTAAAGTTACCATTAGCGTATCAACACATTCTGAGGTTATCTGCAATTATACTGGGCCAGTGTACGCATTATGCAGGACTGTTGGTTATGACTGTATCTTCATATGGACTTCACACAAATAACTATAACTGATACTCCATACTATCTCAGTTTATAATCAAGAATAAATTGTAATGTCCATTAGCTGAAATTGTTATGCAATATGGCAACATAACTGCTATTTGCCTGTATGTGTGGGTTTAAATCCCATTGAAACTTATTTTTGAAAATATCGGCAGTTATTTATGCAATATTGCACACCACATATGGAACATCTGTCGCTGTTTGACAACTTATATAGTACAGTAAAGATTTTTGGAAATCTAGCATGGCCATGGTGTATTGATGCCAACAGTGCTTAGGCCGGAGATGACTAAGTATTTCTCCGTTACCCAAAAAGCTTCTAGAAACATCATACAGTGTACTTCAGTATGTGCAGATGCTGAGTAATGCATACTTCAGTAAGCTCTACATTGTAGAAATTACAAAATTATTTTAATACCTAATCACTTTCATGAATGAAAGATCAATGCAGATCACCATGGCTGAAATGTATGCAGGTCTTGTAAACATAATGCAAGTACAAGAAATGTGGATCTTTAATCCTTATTCTATATCATGATTGTGTGTGCAGACGTGTGGTACTGAATCACTAATGTCATTAATGGCTTATTCTTTTACAAAATTACCTTCTAATGTTTATTTTAGCAAACTATGACAGCAAAACTCACTGTGCTGACACATGCTAATGTTATAAGGTGGATAAATGTGTATTCTGGCATTATTCCATAGTGTTTTTATAACATTAAAGGAAGTATGATGCTCATTACCTCAAATGGTTAAGCACTAGAGCAATGCAAATGTTTCATGAATATGCCTGGGTTTGAATCTCAATGTAACCTGTTTTGGATGACATCATTGTATATTGGTTTCCCTATTTAACAACAGATATGGAAGATCTATACTTGGTAAGTCATGTAGTACAGATTTTTACACATCTAGCAAGGCCGTGGTGCACCAGCACCTATAGAACTTAGTCCATGCATAAATATGGGTACCCCCATTATCTGCAAAGTTTCTAGAAATATCACAGTTCTGTTAATAATGCTGTATGTGTAAATGCTGGATAACACGTACATATGTTACATATACAGTTTAAATTACACAATATTATGTTATGTTCCATTAGTGCTTTTTCATTGACTGCCCTCATACCTAAATAGCATACATATGCATGAAATCCCAGAGGTGAACAGTACATTCTTTAATGTGTACTTTCATGTTTCAAGTGCTGTCAAATGTTTTTTTTGCAAACTATAATGTGATGGAACTCTGAAGCGTTATAGTTTGTTATTGTTTTGGGCAATGTGATGACATCCTGTCATTGTTGCATACTTTTGTTGTTCAAATGCACAGCACAACACATGGCACTGCTTCCATTTTTCTTTTACTGGTCATGTAATATAAAAACACAACTTCACATTTTTTGTGTGTAACTTTTCCCTGCATATTTCTATAGGTGAGGTTTTTTTTTAACTTTCATCAATCCATGCAATAATCCTGTAGCAAATTCTCCATGCTCTGGTTGTCGACATACAACTTGAATATTATCTTGACATAAATAAAATATTTAGAAACTCTGATCAGTTATTCATTTTTTATGAAAGTAAGGAAAAAATGTAACTTGTGTCAAAACAGACTATGACCACAGGTTGTCTCATACTATTACCTTTAGATATACTGACCACAAAAAGGTAATTCCAGGCAGGGTCGAGGCTCGGTCCCCCTCAGCTTTTGCTTTATCTGTGTTTTTTTGAAAAAGGTTGTATTCTGCAAGTGTCCTAGAAACAGCAACTGTGTCCTGTGTGCATATATTTTCAAAGCAGTACACACTAGATTTCATCTCCAGTTCTAGAGTAGGCTTTGCGAGGGCCATTCTCCAGGGGCTGCTAGACCCTCATTCTTAATCCTCCCAGTTAGTATAAGCTATGGTAGTCTTTCCATAAAGCTAAGGCTATTGCTGCAGTGATCAAATGATGAACATAGTATAGTTGTGCAAGTAAACTTACCCTAACAGTAGCTGTTTGAATGGTCACTGCTGCAATAGCCATTCCTTCCCTCCATACCCTTTGTTTGTTTGTTTTTGTTGTCAGGGTGAAGACTTTTATTTTTATTTTCCTAGCATTTACCTTTTCTGGACTCTAGCTTCACTCTCACAGTTGGCATGAAAGCTCTGAAGGGCTTGCTGCCCAAACTATTTTTTTTCTTCAACTTTGCTCATGCTGATTAAAAGTTTGGGTGCATGGAAGGTGTTTTTAAGCTTTAGCAGCTGGTCCACTTTTATATCTTTAGCAAGATATAACCTATATAGCTAAGGATACTGCAGCTGTGATCATTCAAATATGTAATGTTATGGTAAATTTACTTACACAACTGTAATTTCTCACATGACTATACTTTTGCTGCAGGGCAAATCATTCTTGTAGACTAAATTGTGTTAATAGTTCCAGTTTATAATGTGTAGCTACTAATCTGATGCAATTTGTCAGTAATAAGGAAGGTCATTTTATTCTGGGTGTTCCAATTTCCTTCCACATAACAAAGCATGCAGTAGATGGATTGGACTCTCTAAACTGGCCATAGGTGTGAGTGTGTGTGGTGTGAAAGGACAACCACAACAGGGCTAGACACCTGGTGGTGTAACCCTTGGCTCAAGATGATTGTCACTATTGAAGTGACACCCTGACCCTATGTGCAAAAATGGGAAAAAGGAGTTGTGGATGGATGCAATCCATGCTAACCCAGCAGTGACGGATTAGCTAAGCAACTAGGGTGTACTTTTGCAGTGAGAATGTAGGTAACAGTGGTAGCTTTTAATCTTGGTTCCTCCAGTTTGTCTGCAGTAATCCTTATATGTTCACAGTACTGAGAGTGACACAGCAATAGTGTGATATTCAATTTTTTTGTTGTACATAGCAGCTATTATATATTGATCTGTAACACTCCTTCTGTAGCTGTAATACAACATGTTTTCTTGCTGGCAGGTGATGAAGACCATGCTCAAAACCATGCATTGTGCATAGAGCGAATCCAGAGGTCTGAGCAGCAGTGGAGGGAAAGAGGTATATGTTATCACTGTCCACCTATATTTCTCCAAAAATACTCCTAATGTAGTTAAAACTTAAGATTTAAAATGTGTATTCTTAGGACCTTCAGGCATGCTGATGTCTATTTATTTATTCTTTGTTAACCAGGTTAGTCTCATTAGGTCAATAGCCTCTTTTCAGGGGAGACCCAAGGTGGTATTTATCCTACTACAGGAAATCTGGTCAGGGCATCAGGGAACCTCCCCTACTCTTTTTGCATATGGGGACTGTAGATCAGTATGTGTATATACCTTTAAGAAGCTTCTCGGTCAGTAAGCACATGCTGTTTGCTTTGAAGGATCTGATCATAAGCCTAAACTGGTAAACAAGTGACCAACATAAGTAACTTCTCATAGCCTGAATTTCACTTCTGTGGATTCAGCTTAAGATTCACTTCACATGCTCTTTCCAGAACTTTCTTGAGGTTTCTGTCATGTTCATCTTCACCATTGCCTCCTACTAGAATATCATCTACAATAATAGTACATGGACAGCCAGAAAAAATTTGCTCCATTGCATGCTGAAAGATTTCACTGGCAGAATTTATCACAAATGGTGTTCTCAGAAATCTGTATCTTCCAAATGGCGTACCAAATGTGGTTAAAAATGAAGACTATCAGTCAAGCAGAATTTGTTAAAATGAACTCTTTGCATCTAAGACAGAAAAACAGTGGCATTTGGCATGAGGGCAGCAACTTCAGCTGTGCACATTGGATGATGAGGGCTATTTAATGCTTTGTTCAGAGCTCTTGGAACAGTACATATTCTTATATCATCTGAGATTTTCTTATGAGCTTCCACCATGGAGGATACCCATTCAGTAGGTTCTTCTGCTGGACAAATTACTCCTTGTTGCACCATTTTGTCTAGCTTGGCTTTAACTTTGCTCTGTATAGCTACTGGAACTTTCTGTGCAGGTCTGATAACTGGGCTGACCTCTGGGTCTTACTTCATGAAGTACACATCTGGTAAGTATGTGTAGTTTGTCTGCAAAAAATATCAGCATACTCAGAAAAAATAGTTTGGGTGAAATTTGAGCTGTTGTCATGTAGGCTTACATGGTGAACTTCTTTATTAAGTGAAAGCAGTCCCATTTTCAAACTGTCTCTAGGGTCTAATAATGACTGCACATGTCTCTTAAATACAAAAAATTGCAAGTCATAGCTGTTCCCAGCAGAATAACATGAAAGCACTACTGAGCCCTCAGTTTGAATTTCTTCATCACCATAAACAAGCTTTGCATACTTTGTTAAATCAAGTTGTTCTGCAGCATTTACTCTAGAAAATGTTTCTGCTGACATAACATTGTACTTTGAGGCAGTGTATACTTTGAGCTCTACAGGACTCCCATAAATCCAAACAGTACAATAGATCTCTTTTTTGCCAGCAAATCTACTGAATTGACTGTTTCACCAAGTACAGACACACCATCAGCATAAAAAGTAGGGATGCAGCTTTCTAATCGATCATCTTGCCTTTTGGAATGCCGTCTTTTAATAAAAGAATGTGCTTTATTTTATTTACAAATCCTTTTGAAATGATTCCATTTATTGCAAGAATAACACTGCTGACCAAAAGCTAAACACTTTTCTCTTTTAGGCTCATGATTTCCATCACACTTATGACGGTTAACTATGAAGCTGGGTGGGGGCACATGTTTTGACTTTGCTGACTCACCCTTATGCTTCACTGAGCATGTCTGCTTCATAGAGCATGCACTACAATTTGCTGGAAAGACTTAGGGTTTTCCAGGGACTGTTATAGGACCTGCCGTAGCTGCCATGTGCTTGGGCCTGTTTCTTTTAACCACATGCAGCATACTATCAACATGAGCTTTCTCACTGTGCCTTCTACAGCTATTCTCATTTGTAAGCATACTTGTCTGCTTTTCTGTAAGCTCATATATCTGACCAATCTCAATAGCCTTATTTAAAGTTAAATCACTGTCTCAAAGCAAAATCTTTCTCACTGTGTCATTATTAATACCACACACAAGCCTGCCCTTTATCAACTCACCTCTTACTTCACCACATCTGCACGTTTTAGCCTTATTTCTAAAGTTAGTTATATATGCTGCAAAAGTGTCACAAGGATTTTGATCACTTATATAAAATAAGTGCCTTTCCATTGTAATATTTCTCTAAATTTACATTTTAAGCACTCCAGGTCTTCTCTTGTTTCAGCCGGTACCACAATATGGCGGTCTTCCCCGCCCCTGCAAACATAGCACGTGCATACACAATTGAACACTCTTTCAATGGCATCTGAACCAGCTAAATTAAGCAGAATAAATGCTTTTGTATGAGAGTCTTTGTCAGCAAAAACAGTCTATATGAAAATATTGTATTCCTGGTCAGACACTCTCCAATTTTCTGCAATATTGTTATCAAGCACAAGCAGTGTGGGTCTGTGAAATCTTTCAGCCATGCCCACAGAGTATAGTGAAACATAATGCAAAATGGCCCTTTTAATTATGTACAAACATTCACACACACCAGATATTTGTAATAGTATTCAAATGCACAATAAGCTCTTCGAAATACTGTATGCTGGGGGGCAGAGCCTAGATGACCAACTGAGAGCGGTGAATTTTGAAAGCTCCATAAACAAGTATAATAATATAGGACAATTTTATTATTTTCAAGTTTAAAACATCAGAAATCTATAGATAAACTACTAAACTACATAAATATCAATTTTGGTGGAGATATACAAACATTTTCCTGTCAAGTTACTTGGAGATATATCGAGTCACTGAATATGAACAGCTCAAGGAATTCTCATCCAGATGCTGCTTTGAAAAAAGAACTGCAATTGATATGTACCTTACATGAACTATCTTTGAAGATGGATGGCTTTAAAAATGACTGAGAAAACCTCAAATTAAATTCTCAAAAACAGACTGATACTCTTAAGGAACTATTACAGCAACACCATACAAAAATAGCAAATATAGAGACTTCTCTAAATGACATTGAAGGGAGAGTCAAAGAGGAAGAATTCCAAAAAGAATTTCTGCTTAAACAGAATACATGGCTGCTTAACAAAATAGATGACTTAGAAAACAGGGAAATGAGAAACAACATAAAGATCTTTGGTGTGCCTGAAAACACTGAAGGAGAAGTCATTATTTCATTCATAACAACCTGGATTCCTGAATTTTAGACTTGAAAGAGGGACTTTCATTTGGAATTGAAAGGGCACATAGACCACTGTGGAAACCTGCTTCTACTCAACAAAAACTCCACCTAGATCCATAGTTATAAAAATTTCTTTCATTTCTGGACAAGGAACTAATATTAAAATCTGCTTGGAGAAAATCACTCTTAAAATACAATCAAAGCCTGATAAGGTTTGAAAATGATTATTCTTCCAGAATACTAAAACAAAGGAAAAAAAGTCTGGCCAATAATAAAACTGTTGAAACAAAACAACATTAAAGCATATTTGGCCTTTCCAGCCAAGATAAAAATATGTTTTGCCAATGAGATGAGAACCTTTAATGACTTAGAAGAAGCTACTATATTCATCAAAAATAACAACGCAGCGTCTATCCCAGATGAAATGGAATGGATGGCCCCTACTCTTAAAAGAATAAAAGAAACAAATCTTTGGACTGATGCTAGAAAGAAGAAGAAACAAAAAAACTGATTCTAAGATACCTGTCCCCAAAAAATAATTTTACAACTACATCTCTCAAAGTATCAACTGATATGGTAGATCACTTGTCATCTGTTTTTATTTAAAAAGGAGGGATTGTTAAACAACTGAGAAACAGTAATGATTTATTCAGAATGTTCAAAGAGTCCAATAATTCTTCACAAGCAAAGGTAGGTCAAGATGGGTTACTATTTACATTATATATAAGCCAAACAAAGCAACATATAATACAAACATAGAAGTTTCTATTCCCCTACTTGAACTCAATGAATACTTATCTTATTCATTTTTCTTTAATTTTACTTATAATAATTTAAGTAATTAATTAACTAATTTAACAATGTACCATTCATCAGAGTTCAGACTCAAATGTAACAAATTAACGTCATATATAATAGCAGTAACAGTAGAGTGTTTTGAAAAAAAATGCTGTTATGGAGACTAATGCCTTCTTCAGTTAAAGTATGATTTAGAAATGTCATGTATATCCTGGTTAAATAATAGTAGCAACTCTTAGTACAAATGTCATCATTATTCTGTCTAAATGTAGTTAATATCAATTATGGCAGGTATCACAGCTACGAGTGCTGTTTGATCAATCCTGATATGGTGTGCGCGGATGCAGGTGTGTCTGGCAGCTAGTACAAATGTCATTATTATTCTGTCTAAACATAGTTAATATCAATTATGGCAGGTATCATAGCTTCAAGTGCTGTTTGATCAATCCTGATATGGTGTGCATGGATGCAGCTGTGTCTGGCAGTTGTTATATGTTGCTGTTTTCGTCTCTGGGAAGTTGTGGGTTGCAGCTTGTGATTGAGGTTTACTGATGCTTGTGCATTCGGAAGAGACATTTGGTGTTTTAGCCTGGATCCAGGGGTAGGGGGTGGATAGAACTGTGATTTGGGATATTTTGGCAGAGAATGGTTTGTTTGTACATCTGCTGAGTGAGAGGTGGGAGGGCTGGAGGAGCATGTTGTCTCTTGTTATGGTGGCTTGTTGGGAGGTTTTTTTTTTTTTTTTTTTTTTTTTTTATCTCTTTGTTGACAGCTCCAGACAATGTCCAAGCCCTACAATATTTTTTTGATATGGTCAACTATTTAGGCATGTTCATTCCAGATTTTAGCCAACTTTTAGCACCACTAAGAGAGCTGACACACAAAGATGTAATTTGGTCATGGTCAGAACAGCACCAAAAAGTATTTGGAGTCCTGAAACAGAAAATTGCAAACCCACCAACTCTCAGCTACTATGATGTTCATAAACCAGTTACTCTTTCCTATGATGCTTCTAAGTTTGGTCTAGATTCAGTCATTCTTCAAGAGGATAGACCAGTAGCCTATGCACTGAAAACTCTTACCCAGACCGAGTTGCAATATGGCCAGATTGAGAAAACTCTTTTGGCCATTGTGTTTGCATATTTGAAGTTCCATGATAATATTTATGGTCGACCTATCCAATTAAAACTGACCACCAACTTCTAGTTAATATTTTGAGAAAGTCTATGCATACAGCTCCAGCTAGACTGCAATGTGTGATGCTCAAATTGCAAAAGTACAATTTCAATCTTGTTTACACAAAAGGAAAACTTCTTTATCTTGCTGATAACTTATCCAGATCACCCTGCAAAAAACACAGAACAGCATAACAATGAGCAACTTGATTTTGAAGTCATGGAAGTGAGAGATTTTTTCTTCCACATGTCTTGATGAGGTCAGAACTCATACAGCTTCAGATCCAATTCTCCAGAAGCTCAACGACTTTATCAGTTGAGGATGGTCTTTAAAGCAATCTTGTTTACCTGTAAAAGTGTAACTTTATTTTCCATACAGAGATGAGATTTTGTCAGACAGTGGTATTATCATTAAAGGTCCTAAGGTGATTGTTCCAAAATCCTTGCAACAAGAGTACATTAAGATTTTGCATCATGGCCACCCAGGAACTGATTATACCAAAAGAAAGGTGAGAGGTCTAGTATTTTGGCCTTCTATGTCAGGAGACATTGAGAAAGTACTTTCATCTTGTTCAGTATGTAATAGTACAAAGCTGCATCAACAAAAAGAACCACTTCAGTTAAGCCAAATTCCTGAACTACCTTGGTTGACAGTAGCCACAGATATCTTTGAGTGAAATGGTCAACATTACTTGGTGTTAGTAGACCCTTATTCAAATTGGTTCGAGATTGACCTACTTCCTAACATAACTTCCAGTACTGTCATTACTAAGTTGAAGCAACATTGTTCTGTCCATGGTATCCACACAGAGTTATTTCTGACAATGGTGCACAGTTTACAAGTCAGCAGTTCAAGAGATTTGCAGAAGAGTGGGACTTTGTTCATATTATAAGTAGTCCTGAATGCCACCAGTCAAACAACTTGGCTGAACGTGCAGTTCAAAGTGTGAAACAGCTGTTAGAGAAATCCAGACATGACAATATCGATGTTTTGCTCAACTTATTAAATCTCATAAACATGTCTCGTGATAAACATCTTAGCTCACCTGCCCATAGATTTATGTCGAGACAAACCAAAACCTCACTACTGATTAGTAATAATTTGTTGGCTCCAAGTGCTAAGAACAACAAAGCAGTAAAAGCCCAACTGTTGAAGAAGCATTTGTCCAGAAGTCTTATTATGATAAAATCAGAAAACTATTCAGTTGATTGAAAAAAGGGGAGATAGTGAGGATGCAGATGTCAAAAGGTTTTGATTGCATTGGCTTTGTGAAAAGTTTGTGTCAAGAGCCCAGATAGTACGTTGTGGAATCACAATTGGAAGCATTTGTTATCAGTGTCCAAACCACAGTTACAGCAACTTGACTGTAACAAAGACTCTAGTTCTCAGAGTGACTTATTCAATGTTCGTGTTCCAGAGGACATTCTGTCAGCAATCCCCATTCCTGAGAAAATCCCTGAAACTCCTCAAGCCGAAATTCCCCAGTGACTACCCTGTTGCTAAACCCAGTCTTAACTATTATGTCATGAGATCAGGTTGCATCTCGAAACCTTGTTCAAGATACACAGCAATGTGGACATAACTGTTGTTTCTTTTTTATTATTGCTTTTATAATGCATGCCTATTGAAATGTAATTCGAGGTTTACTATCAAAATTTCAAAAATGTTTTATGAGTAATTACTTAATCAAAAAACATTAATGAAATTAACAATAGTGACCAATCAAAATAATGAAACAAAAATGTCAACAATTTGAAATCAAAATATGTCAAATGTATTTGAAAATAAAGGTTTATAGACTGGGCCATGTGATTATAATGTGATTTTGAAAATTGAAAATGAAAGTAGTGTTATATCTATTGAAGGAAAAAGGGGTGTGGTAAAATATTAGGGTCAGCCTAAAATATGTTTTTTTTGTGTTGTAAAAATGATCATTTAATCAGCAATTGTGGTAAAAGAAGATGTTTTTCATG